>NW_027186377.1:8709-77776 GCF_028583685.1 Petaurus breviceps papuanus | reverse complement strand
CTTCTTCTTCTTCTTCTTCCTCTTCTTCCTCTTCCCCCTCCTCCTATTTGCTCTGTCTCTGTCTCTCTCTGTCTCTGTCTCTTTCTCTGTCTCTCTCTCTGTCTCTCTGTCTTTCTCTCTGTCTCTCTCTGTCTCCGCCCCCCCTAAGATCTCATTACCAATGGTTCCCAGACCCATCTATCCTGCCTGACTTCTCTCTTGCACTCCATTTCATTATAACAAAGCATCTGTTGGATCTTTCAAACCAGATTCCATTTAGGAAGCTCAATCCCAGCATGTCCACAACATCATTCGTTACCTTATCTCAAGAAGACTGTCCCTGTTGCTGTCTTCCATCGGAGTGTGAGCCAGCTCCTCAGGTTTTCTTCAGAGTTTCCTCGTACCCCTGTACTTAGCACTGTGCCTGGCACACAGAAAGAGCTTAAGACATATTCACATAAGACTGATTCTTAAAATGTTGGTGCTTAGAAATGTGAAGTGATTGTTAAATGGCTCAGGACCTGCTCCCAGTACGCTGTGTGACCATGGAGATCTCATCTGCTTTCTGGCCTCAGTTTCTCACGTGTACAAGGAGGACCTCAGAGTCTGTTCTCGCCAAGGTCCCGCCCAACTTTTACACTGTTAAGACCTGAGTTGTGAGCAGAGCAATAGAATTGGGGCCTTTGAGACCCACTCTTAGTAGACGCTCCAACATCCATCTTAATGATAGAGGCTGCTGTGCCTATAGCTGACCACCAACTCAGAAATTAATGGGGGAATCTTCTCCAGTGGCCGTTCTATCTATTCTCAAGGGGAAGTAATGACGTTGGTACTTTTAATCTCTGAAAACAAAATCAGAAAGGATTCAAAACAATCCAGAAACTGATTCCTGAGACTCCCTAGAGAGAAGAGATCTCATCCCTGTCAGAATCATCCAGACAGTCACTGAAATAAACCTGTCCTCTCACCAATTTTAAAAGACAAATTTGGTGAATAGATCACTGGCCCCTCCCCCCACTCAATAAACTCCAGTAGCTCCCTATGGACTCCAGGAGCAAATGCAAACTTATCTGTCCTTCAAGACTTTCCATAACCTTCCCGTCCCACTTTTCCAGTCGTCTGGCATCTTCCTTCTCTCCATGTACCCAGTGATCCCATTGAGCACCAGCTTCCTGGCTGTTCCATGAACACAATGAGATTTTCTGACTCTGAGCAGTCATCCATGCTGGAATTTCCCCCTCTTTGTTTTCACCTCTTATTGTCCTAGCTTCATTCAGATCTCAGCTAAAGCTTCACCTTCTGAATCTCCCCCCTCCCCATCTCTTTAATCCCAGGGGTTTTCCTCTCTGTGATCTGTCCTGTCTATAGCTGGTTTTCACATGTTTTCCCCCTTTCTGTTGGTGAGCTCCTCCAGGGCAGAGATTGTTTTGTTTCATCTTGTTTTTGTCTTAATTTGCCTAAGAGATAGCTAAGTGATATCGTAGACAGAGTAGACATCCTGGAAATGGGAGGAACAGAGTTCATATATGGCCTAGGACACTTAACTGGCTATATAAACTTAAATAAGTCACTTAACCTCAACTGTGAAGTGAGGATGACATTGCACCTATGTCCCAAAGGAGTTGTGACGATCCCATGAGCTAATCTTTGAAAAGGGAGCAGCCCAGGGCATGGTACATGATGAATGCTGATTTATTTCATGCTGTCTTTTATACTTACTGCCTTTGTGACCTTAGACAAATCATGGGAGCCCTTGGGGCCTCAGCTTCCTGTAGCAGCAAGCACCCCAGCGTCCCCAGGATGGCTGCTAACACAAGTTCTTTGATCTGCTTTTCTAAAGGAAAGCAATTCAAAAAGGGTTAACGATCTTCCTGTAATCAAACATAGGCATGTGTGTGTATGTATATGTATATCTTCCCCAAAAATAAAAGGGCTGCCCTAGAAGAAATATGATCTCCCAGCTCTTGATCTATGACCTGAATCAGAGATATCACACGGGATTCTTTACTTTCTCCAGTGTTTTATCCTTATTATCTGCCTCTTAGAACCCTCACATCCCTTCAAAGCCCAGTCCAAGTATCCCTTGCTGTATAAGAGCGTCCTCAATCTTTATACCTGCTAGAGACCTCCCTGCCCTCCTTCAGAAGTCCATTGTATTTTCTTTATTTATATTTTGTTTTCATTTATCTGAGTCGATGTTGTTTCTTGATGACTAAATTGACGGAGAGGAATATTTCATTTTTGTCTCTTTTTTTCCCAGTTGTTGTCTCTTTTATTTTCAAAGAGGACAAGTGACATCACAGGTAAAATATTGTCTTGTGTGTGACTTGGATTTAAGTCAAGAAGAGTTGTACAAAGTCCTCAGCCTCACTCTCTCCTCCAGTGCCATCATAGTCCAGTGGTAGGACAAAAGTCAGGATGACAGGGCTGGCCTGAGATGCAGCAGATGGCCTTGGCATCTGTGCACCTTTCCAAACTTTAAGAACTCCACAATATCTGCTTTAGCCGCTTTCATGGCCCTTGGAACAAGCTCTGCTCATCCATCCATTCTGCTAGGGGAAGTCTTTACGTGCTTGGGATGGACCTACCTCAAACTCATGATGGTGGGGGCAAAAACACCCACTCCATTTCAGCCTGACATCTTAACTAGGTAAGAAGAGGTGTCATTTATTTATTCAATCAATCATAAGTTTTAAATCATGTTAAAAATTCCTCAAATTTCAGGAACTTTGAAAAGAATGTCTGGAGAAACAAAGACAGGCATGAACTATTCCTTGCCTTGCAGAGAGGAAACATACCAGTAAGAGCTCAAGTCCATGTGACTTGGGATTCACCACTGACTCCTCAGGGATAACCCCTAGATTCCTGAAGGAGACATTTAGACAATGTCTGAGGACTGAGCTCACCTACAAGAGTGGGAGTTGAAATGAGGACATTCTTGAGTTTTATGAGTTGTATTTGTCCAGCAGCTGGTGCAGAGTAGGCATTTAATAAGAGCTTGTTGATTGATTGGACTCTAATTTATGGCACTCCACACTTACTCGTTCCTAAGGCAATGCTCCCCCACCAGCGGCAAATTCCTCCCACGGCCTCTGCATGAACAGAGCAGTGGGAGGGAGGGGACTGACCTCACTCCTACAGAAAGCCCACATGAGTGAATACTAGCCTTATTAAAAGGATCACCTGCTCCTTGGCATGGGGATAATTTAATTAGAAGGTCTCTGGGTTCTTTGAAGTTCTCCTTCAAAATAAAAACAAACCACCCCAAACTGCCAAATCTGCCTATCCCTGCCCCAGCCCAGTGAGCCTGCTGAGTTTCATGAATAATCTCTCACTTATACATATGTAGTAAAATATTAAGAATACAGAGTGTATAAAATTTTAATACACACACAAAAAATCTTTACAGCCTTCTCACTCACTAAGTGGTCCCCTATTAAAACAAAATAAATCTCCATTGGAGGGGATGGGGACAGATGTGCTGCCTGCCCGGTTGCAAGGTCCCCAAAGGCTCCCTCTTCCTCCATGGTGTCAGGTGCAATAAAACACAAGCATCTCAAGGGAAAAAATATAAATTAAAGTAGTTGGATGAAGGTTTACTTTCTGGGTGCTTAAAAACCTTGTGATTTTCCCTGATCAATAACTGGCAGTTCCATTATATTTTATGAAGCTAAATATAGATTTTCTCAATTGACATTAATAACTATGGTCTATCAGGACCCTATAAAATGTGGACTGATCCTTATTCCTGTTGTAAAGCTTCATCACTTCCAAGCTGTCCCCATCAGTGGGTACATAGCTCACACAGAGTGGAGTGGAAGCCAACTCAAGAAAGATAGAACCTGAAGTTTCCTTTGCACCAGATACCCAGCCCTACATTTCTGAGTGCATTCTGCCAGTAAAGGCAGTAGACAGATCAAAGTGGAGAAGGGAAGCAGGAGAGCCAGGGGAGGGGCAATGTACAGATGGAGGAGGAAAAGGGAAGGAGAATCATATCCGGACCACCTCTTTGTGTGGCAAAATCTGATAGACACAGGACAGTCAGGGTGTGGGTGGGTGACCAAGCTGCTGATCTCTGCCTATTAGAATGACAAAACCTTGTAAGGAACTGGGAGGCTGACCCAACGGCTTCATTCCATAGAGGAGCTGAGGATACCCTGATCAGGAATGGGACTTGACCAGTTTCACAAAACAAAGATATTTTTGTTTTAAGTGATCTACAATGTGCTTGTCTAGACTCCCTGGCTTAGACTGACCCCCCATGTCCTGAGCTTCCTTAGTAAACATTAAAATCCACCATTCCTAATGTCCATGAAGGTTTAAGTGAATGTTTCATCTATATTTCCAAAGACCCACAGTGTCTCTGGGTGGAAAATCTCTCCAGTTGTCTGATCCCTCCACACCTTAGCTGAAACATGTATGCTTTGGAAAGAGGTTGGAATCTCACTCCACCATTTTTTCCTGATCTAAGTTTGGGCAAGTCCCTTCCTTTCTCTAAAGAATTGCCTTTGGTCTCTTTCACCTCTAAATCTAGACTTCTATTATCCTAAGGCTTGGGCTGGCACCCCAGCTTTGTCATATGCTATCTGTGTTGCCATGGGTAGGTGACTTCATTTTTTTAAACTGCCTCAGTTTCCATTTCTGGAAAAAGAGACTTGGACTGAATAGCCCTTTTATGTCTAAATCTATGACCTCATGTTCCCATACTTTTCATGCTTCATTATGGCTAACCATGTAGTGGGAATGGGTCCATGATGATCCAGGATAATGCTTGGGTGGTGGATCCAGGCCACTGCCAGCCTTAAATTCAGAAGCTTTACAATTTAAACTCCTTTCCCCCCCAGACCTGACATTTCACTTGCATTGCCAAGGAGAACCTCATACTCATTCCATACTCCATGCCATGACGCAGGAAGAAAGGGTGGAGGAGGTGGGAATACGTGGATACAAGTCTGACCCATAAACAGAATGCATTCATGATTGTAAGGGAGCTCAGTGGCCATGTGGAGCACTGCCCTATGGAGCAAGCCTGGCAAATGTCCACCTGGACGTGGCTTGAAGACCTACATAAAGAAGCCACCATCTCTGGAGGAGACAATTTGGACAGTTCCAATTACCAGGAAGTTTTTCCCTAACATCAAGACAAAATATTAACCAATCAATAAACATTTACTAAGCATCAATTATATTCCAAGTACCATGCTAAGCTCTGGGGAGACATAACAGACAATACAATCCCTGACCTCAAGGAGCTTACAATCGTAGGAGGAAGATAACATATAAACAAACACACACAAAGTAATCAATATAGGGGATGAATAAGGAACGATCAATACAGACAAGGCATTGTGATTAAGGGGGATTGGGGAAGGCTTGTTGTGGAAGGCAGGGTTTTAGTTATGACTTAGAGAGAGCCAGAGATGTCAGTAGTTGAAGTGGAGGAGAGAGAGCATTCCAGACATGGGGGATGGTCACAAAGAATGCCAGAGCCAAGAAACGGAGAGTCTTGTCTGTGGGACAGCCAGGAAAGAAATGTCACTGTCAAAGAGGAAGGTAAAGGAGAATGGGAAGGTAGGAAGGTTTCTGGTTATGAAAGGCTTCAGATGCCAACCAGAGCATTTCATATTTAATCCTAAAGGCCATAGGGATACAATGGAAATCACTGATATATATAGGGGTGATATGGAGAGACTTGTGTTTTAGGGAAATCATTTTGGTGACTTAATGGAGGATGGATTAGAATGGGGAAAGACTTGAGGCAGACATACCCACCTGCAGCTACTACCATATTCCAGATATGAAGTGAAGAGGGTCAGCACCAGGGACATGGAGATGTCAAAGGAAAGGAGAATTTGGGATATATTGCAAGGGTGGAATCAATGGGTCTTGGCACCATATTGGATATGGCGGGGTGACAGGAAGTGGAGGAGTCCAAGGCAACCCCTAGGTTGAGCTTGAGGTATTAGGAGAAGGGTGTTGTCTTCCACAATAAGAGGGAAGGTGGGGGTAAAACCTATTTTGAATTACTTATCTTCTCAGTGGGGGTGGGTGAGGAGGGAAGAATGGAAAAATCTTGAAATCATAGTTTTAAAAACAAATGTTAAAACAATTGTTGCTTTTTTACATGCAACTGGAAAACAAGATATACAGGCACTGGGACATAGAAATCCATCTTGCCCTAGAAGAAAGTAGGGGGCAATGGAGAGGATATAAGAGGGAGCAGACTGGGTGAAGGGGTTTTCAGTAGGCTTGCTATTTGGGGGTGGGGGTGGGGAAAGATGGGGAGTAAATTTGTAACTCAAAATCTTGTGACAATGAATGTTGAAAACTAAAAATAAACATTTTTTTTTAAAAGAAGAAAAGAAATGAGAGAGTGGGGATGGCAGAGTGGGAGACCTGTTGGAGGAAGTGGGATGGGATGTGATCCCTTGGGCAGACAGGGGAAGGAGTAAAGCCATTTCATCATATGAGACAGGGGTGGAGGAAAGAGGGAGAGAAGGCACCTGAATGACAGGAGATGGAGAAGAGGGGAGAAGGGGAAGAGGAGGGAAGACACAATTGCCTACTATGTGCCTGTCCTTGGACTCCATGCTTTATAAATAGTATCTTATTTGACCCTCAAAACAACCTTTTGAGGTAGATGTTGTCATTATCTCCATTTTACAGATGGAAAAACTGAGGCAAGCAAAGGTTAAGGGACTTGCCCAGGAAGTGTCTGAGGTAGAATTTGAACTCAGTTCTTCCTGACTCCAGGCTCAGCCCTCTATTGTCTAGCTCACAGTAAGCGACCTCAATTTATACAAAATATGAGGGAAGACTCAAGTGAGGGAGTAGGGGAAGGGACCCTCCTTCTGAGCTCTTAATGATAAACTACAATCTAAGGAAAGCCCAGCCCTGGCCAGCCAGGCTTAGTGACCACAGTGAGCCCAGCGCGGTTCTCAATGGAACGACTCCTGCCAAACTGGCTTTCTGTTGTTTTCTTGAAAAGGGAGATGAGAAGAGGGCAGTGGACTTGGTAGAGCTTGATGTTAGCAAAGTTTTGGATAGTTTGTCATGCTGTTCCTATGGAGAGTATGGAGCTTTGTTAGCTCTCCA
This sequence comes from Petaurus breviceps papuanus, assembly GCF_028583685.1. Classification (NCBI taxonomy): domain Eukaryota; kingdom Metazoa; phylum Chordata; class Mammalia; order Diprotodontia; family Petauridae; genus Petaurus; species Petaurus breviceps. Next base: position 70,702 of record NW_027186377.1, on the reverse strand, counting down.
ATGATGCAGTTAAATGGGATTTTCAACTAGCTGATTGGTCAAACTCAAAGAGTCAATGATACCTGTGCATTAGGAGGTCTCGAATAGAGTGCCCTAGGAATCAATGCTTGGCTACTGGGAGGTCTCAAGTGGAGGGTCCCCCGGATCAATGTTGGGTTCTTGGGATGTTTCTAGTGGAGGGATCCTGTGATTAGTGTTTGACCCTGTACTGTTTATCATCTTTGTCAATGACTTGGATAAATGCATTTTGATCGGATTTTCTGATGGCACAATGTTAAGAAAGAGAGCTAGTATAATGGATTACATCAGGATCCAAAAGGACCTTGCCAGGCTTGGATACTTGCCAGTATCCGAGTGAATCCAATAGGATGGAATTCAATATAAATGACCCACTGACTAGGTGAATGAATGAATGGCATCCATTCCCTACATACTGAGCAGTTCCTGTCCTCAATGAGGGAAGACAACATGTATGGGGAATTGGTGAGTTGGGTTTTGGGGGATGAGAGAGAAGGCGAGCTGACTCAGAGGACAGCCATTGGACATACCCTGGCCAGAAGCCGTGGGATTATTGACTTAATAACCATGCCCAGAACAGCTGGGAGAAAGTCAGGATGGGAGGGAGGGGGGATGAAGAAGGTCTCCACTTAACACTTTTTGCATTCACTTAGTCAAAAAGTGAGTTGTTTAAATACATTCAGTGACAGAAGGTTCATTTCCCCCTGGGGCAGCTCAATCTCTTTTGGACAGCTCTCAACATTAGAAAAGTGTGCCTTACATCAGTATTTGCAGACTCGAAGATGATGCCAGCCGGGTTGGGAGCTGTTTTTCTCTTTGGCAAAAACACACTTTTTCCAGGATCTATGAGAGAGTCTCCTCTTTTTGACAGAGTTCTGGAATGTCTCTGCTTCCAACCAGTGAAAATTACAGATTCATCTTCAGTGAGAACAACTCCCTGGACACTCATGTTGAGTGGAACTCTGTCCCTCCCTGGGGCTTCCAGGGGGAAAGCTGGATGGATGTCAGGGAAAATCTAGTGAACAATTGGAACGATCCCAATTATCTCCAGAGGAAATGGCATCTTTGGGAATGTCTTCAAGCCAGGTCTGTGTGGCACTTCCTTGCTCTGATTCACAAAGCTCACGGACCTGCACATACATCACACAGACATATGTTTACATGTGTGTGTATATGGATTGCATGTAGGTCAATTGAACCAATCACTCACTTAAAGGACCTGAAAGCATGCTGCATCCTGACATCTTTGTTATGCTCTCTACAGGACAACAGGATCCTATGGAGGTGTCCTCTGTCCTGTGGTAGCGGGTGAATCAAGCTGTGTGGCCTCAAGGCATGTCCTTCTCCAATTGCACTGAGGTGCATCTTCATTCAAAATAGGCAGGATCCTGAAAGGATTCCAAATAGAAATGATTCAATAAATTAGACACACTGATATGCTAATGGTAAAGTTGTTCATTGTCCTAACCACTCTGCAAATCAGGGAGGAATGTTGCTAAATCAGAGACTAAACTTCCTTTGGCCCAGGGCTCCCACAACCAGACACATACCCTGAGGAGGGGAAATGCAGAATGAAAAAGGCAGAAAAGCTTGCTGACAACACTTCTGTGGGGCCAAAAATGGAAACTAAGTGAGCCCTCATTGATGAGGACATGGCTAAAAAAGGTGTGGTGTATGGACTGATGGGTATGAGGGAGTCTTAGGAAGCAGGGACTATTTAGAGTCCAAAGAAACAAGGTGACATCCATCAACTGATGCAGAGTGAAGTGGCCAGGTTTAGGAAAACAGCACACACAGGGACAACAGTAATGCCAATTATGAGGAGGTGTCTGCACACATGAATGTATGTCTATCTACATGTGTTGGTATATGAACACGTATGCGTATCATGCAGATGTTTGCACAAACTTGCTTACTTCAGGGTGTTTCCCCAAGACTTGTATTACAGTTTTAAGCTTATAACTGTGGTAAGACTCAGGGAACACCCTGAGTACATGCACGGATATATAGAAACATGTATGCATACATATATGTGAACATACATGGACAAATCGTAAAAGTCCGGAGCCAATGGAATCAATCACCTCATACCATTTAGAGTAACTAAGAAGGTGCTGCCTCCTGATACTTTATTTTTGCCAAGTGCACCCATGTCTATATTGAATCCATAAATCTATCACAATCAAAGGCACTGAGCTCATTGAGACAAATTCTTAATCCATTTGGAAAGGGGGAAGCCTGGGGCAGGACAGAAGGGACGCTAGCACGAAGAGGGGGTGATGGATAGAGGAAACTCACCCATGCCGCATAGGTCTTGGGATGAAGTAGCTGGCTTATTGGGCCCTGGTGCACCTGAGTGTCTGCTTGGAGCAGGGCTGGAAGCAGCTCCAGCCTAGCCTCTGGGAGGGATCGCTGGGGGGTCAGGGGTCCGCTGACTCTCCTCCTCCACCCCCAGCAGACCACCACCTTGTGTACTTTGTCAAGTCAGAGGATGTGGATGTCTCAACAGAGTCCTGGGAAAGTGAGTGATGGCAGGGTCTGTGTTTGGAGCCAAGACCAAGCTAGGAACATTGAGAAAATGCAGCTTCAGGACTTCTTTAAGGACTGACAGCTCTTCCAACTCCTCAGACATCAACTATGCCTCACTGAATAGAATCGGTGGTGGGTTTCTTCTTAAGCATCTTAACCTTTGGCTCATAATCTTTTCGTGGAGTCTACAGTGAAAGGAGAGTGTGTTCTGTGTGTGCACACGCACTCATGGGTGTGGTGTGCGCACACGTGCACGCTCGCGCATGGGCATGTGCTCAAGGGTGTGGGTGGCCTCACGATCTGGCTGGATTCGCACCAGGTGCAGCAGGTACATGGGGCTTGCTCTGCCTGGGGGGTCTATGGTCATCATCATTGCTATTATTGTTTGAACTCCCCTGGGGTTGTGGTTCTCTAACTGTCCCCAGGAGAACGTAAATGGAAGGTTCTATGACTTTAACTCATTGATGGCAGGGACAATTCAATTTTTCCTGCAACCAAGAGGTGCTGCATAAATGCTTATCGATGGAGCCATCTTAGGTCCATTGGCTGGGAGCTAGGGGGGACTCGACTGTCTTCTGTCCTCTGTCCTCCAGGGAGCTGCTGAGGGGACTCAGAATGGAAGTGGGAATCTAGGGCTGAGCAAGAGGTTTGGAGCCAGGCTGAGGGGAGCAGGGAGTGGGCAGTCGGCCCCAACGTAAGGCCTAGAGTCCCTGACCCTGGGAAGGGAGTCATGGGGGAAGAATCATATTGCAGCCTTAGCCAAACCAACCCCACTTCTGCAGGGGCTATGAGGTTCTGGGTCTGACATCGTTCGAGTCACCAACAAGAGCCATCCGCATGCAGCTGAGAAGTGTGTTCCTGGCATGATAATGCATGGGTGGTCACCTGCATTAGCTATGACAGGAGAGAGGATGTGACAAATGGTCATAGCCGTGCTGAAGGGTCAAACGTTCAGCCTGTCCTCTCTCTGAACTCACTGCGTGCAGCTGACTCTTGTAGTCCATATATAATGCATGAAAGCAGTGAGTCAGAAGCAGATGCCCGAAGTGGCAAGCAGCTGATGATGGATCTGGGAGAGGCGTCTCCATCACCCCTGCCTTGGGAGGCATCTTTTCTCTGACGTTTATGGATACAGTTTATGGGCGACGGCAGCCTGTCTCCTACCTGGACACCTGGTCCTGTAGCTTCCCTGTAGACCTTCTCCTACCTCATCCCAGACCCTCTGCAGGGACTCAGCCCTCTTCCTTCAGCAGCATCACCTGGGGATCTCCAGGGATGATTGAGAGTCTCTGTGTATGCTCAGAGCAGTGGGAGAGGCCACCAAGTGTGCAAATCCTCACCTCTTCAAATTCTATTTCAAGATTTCAGATCTTCTAAAAATACATCGAACCGACCATGGCAAACCACTCCAGTATCTTTGCCAAAAAAAAAAAAACCCAAATGGGGCCATGGAGAGTTGGACACGATTGAAATGACTGAACAACAGTTTTGCTAAGTGAGTTCCAAGGACAAGAAATCTCTAGAGCCCAGCTAAATGAACCCGAGCTCTTTGGAAAGCAATTTCCTAGCTCTGTCTCTGTCTCTCTGTCTGTCTCTCTATCTGTCTCTCTGTCTCTCTCTCTCTCATTGCTTCTCTTGCACACATATGTGCATGCATACACACACAGTAACATCCCATGTTTCCAAGGGGCTCTTAGCATTCTAAAATGCTTTCTTCTTAACATCCCTGAAAAATCAGGATTTCTGGGTGATTTTCCCAAGCTATAGATGAGGAAACTGAGTCCAAGAGAAGCCCAGGGACTAGTTTGGGGTCATGTGACTAGTAAATTTCTTAGCCAGGAGTCAAAAGCATATCTCTTGTCTCCAAGTTCAGGCTCCTTCCTGAAGCCTGTCCTGCTCTCTCTGCCCAAGACACGCTCAGCCTCCCAAAGGGAAGGAAGGGACAGATCTTTGCAGTCTTGTCCTAGCTCTGTCCACCAGGGTCTCTGAGGTTGGAGACCACCAACTGGATGCAGTCTTAATGTACTCATTACCACAAGTATGCAGATGGCCAACTCAATTCTCATCTCAATGAAGTGCACACTTACTGCCTTGTGAATGAAACTGTGCACTTATCCTCAGTGAAACAGCATTGGTCAGACTGCCTGCTGATTGTTGGCAGAAATGTCCATTCATTCATGGTCTCGTGCAATGGGAAAAGGATTCCCTGCCCCCATTTTCTCCATGTCAGGAGTGAGCCACCAACTCACATAGAAGTTTCTTCCACCCTCCCACATGCTAAGACATCACAAATAATTAGATTGAACTTTTCTTATTGCTTAAAAATTCTCAAGGAGATTTTCTTGATCATCTCCATGGGTGCCCTTCTGGCAGGGGGATGGATGGGCTGGGAGATCTCTCATTTAGTCAATAGGTCTTTAATAGAAATGCTGTTAATTGTTTACAGAATACACCTCAATTGGACATGCCTCTCCCCCGATGAGGAGAGGGTGACTCACAATGACTACCATAAATGTCTTATTTCAAGAAATGTCCTTCTCCAGTGGCAAAAAGGTTCATCTTCATGGAAAACAGGCAGGATCCTGACCTCTAAAAGGATACAAAATAGAAATGATTCAATGAATTAGACAAACTGATACCCTTTTGGTGGAGCTGTTCACTGTCCTAACCACTGTACAAAGCAGGGAGAAATGCTGCTCAATCAGAGGTACACTCCCTTTGGCCCAGGGCTCCCACAGCCAAGCACATAACCCAAGGAGGGGAAGGGCAGAAAGGAAAGGCTCACTCCCACCAGAGGAGCTGCAATGACACTTCTGGGGAGCCAAAAATGGAAACCGAGTGAACCCTTGCTGATGAGGACATAACCAAACAAGGTGTGGATTATGGATGTTATGGGCTGTGATCGAGCCTTAGGAAACAAGGACTGTTTAGAATCCAGAGAAACAAGGGAAGAGCCATTACATGATGCAGAGCGACATGGGCTGGTCTAGGAAAATAGCACACACAGGGACAGCAAGGAAGAAAACATCCGAGGAAATGAGCCACTGGGAAGCTGGTGGTACATGGGATCCAGGGCTGCTCCTTGCTTTTTGGGGTGGGTGGGCACCTCTGTGAGCACAAGGTTGCATGTGTCATGACATGAGACTGCTGTGTCCAGAAGACTGGTCTCATTGTGCCTTGGCTTTGTTGAGCTTCCTTCCTTAAGAAGACATGCTCACTTGAGTGAGGGGGTGGCATAAATAGAGAGATATCTGATCCAGAAATGAACGGAATAATCAAGATGCAGGCTAACATTTCTACAATGCACTAGGGTTTACAAGGTACTGAAAATGCTCATTGGCTTATTGATTATGTATGTACATACATACACATGAGTGTGTACATATATTTTATGGCTACATAGGTATGTGCATGATCATTGTATATATGCATGCATTATGGACAGCGTGTTCCAAAAGCCTTAGTGCAGTTTTAAGCCATTAAGTTTATAGATTTAGATAAATTTTATAGTTTATAGATAAACATATACATATAATGTATATTTATACATACAAACATATATATATAATTTCTAAATATACATGTGTATATGTGTGCAGAGTTTATACATACACACTAATATGTATGTGCATACTTCTGCATATATCATAAAATATACATATATAAAATTTAATACCAGATACATTTTATCTATCTATAAACTTAGTAACTTAAAACTGCACTGAGACTTTTGAAACCCTCTGCACCAACACATACACACTTACACAAATGCATGCATATGCACAGGTTTTTATGTCTATATGCATATGCACATGTGTGCACACACACATAGTTAGCAAGCCAACAAACATTTAAAATACTTTGTAAACCTCAGCATATTACAGAAATGTTAGCTTGGATTTTTATTATCATTTTCACTTCTGGATGAAGTATCTCCCAGTTTATGTAAAACCTTCCAGTAAACAACCCTCCACCCCAATGAAACAAATACAGGGAATACAACAGACTCAGCTAGCTATAGATTCAAGAATTGTGTGTGTGTGAACACACATCAGTATGTACACTCCCTTATGTATACACACATACATATATATGTACATATGTACATCTATTTCATTTTATTTGCTCCTTAAAATGACCCCTCTAAGGTCAATGTTATTATTACCTTCATTTTTCAAGAGGGAACTAAAAGAGGGGGAAAGTCGCATGGCCAGTACATCTGATTTTGAATTTAGACTCCAGAACTTTATCCATTGTGCTAAATAATTACTTCCAATGCAATATAAAAACAATAAGTATATCTCCATTTTAGAATAAATTAATCTATTAAATGACTACTTAATTAAGTAAATTGCTCTTTAAGTTCCAGCCATAAGACTTGTGGGCTATGCTTACAGCATTCTTGCTCTCGAGCCCCCATTAATCTACTTCTCAACAACAATCAGCCAGTAGCTTCAATTGGTGGGGTTTTTTTGGTTTTGTTTTTGTTTTGTAGGAAAGACATTTAATAAAGTGGTATAGTAAATATAATTGATACAAAATATTTTCCACCAAAGTTTGGAAAACACTTTCTCAAAAATGAATATGGAGTCCATGAGGAGAATGAACTCAGACTAAAAATGCAAAAGTTATGAGACTTATGTGTACAGAACAAGTCTAGAAAGAGGGGACCTCAAAGTCATGGAGCCCTCCCTCACCCACCTATTCTGGAATGCAGTAATCTAAGTTGGATCATTATCCAGACTCTAGAGACCTGTTGATTTATTTGAGTCAATAGTCAAAACTTATTTTCACCAGTCTTGGCCACATGCCTTGAATCAGCTTGCTCTCTCTCTCTCTCTCTCTCTCTCTCTCTCTCTCTCTCTCTCTCTCTCTCTGTTTCTTTCTGTCTCTCTTTCTCTGTCTGTCTCTGTCTCTCCTTTATCCATCTGTCTTCTGTGTATGTCTCTCTCTGTCTCTGTCTATATCTTCTCTCTCTTCTCTTTCCCTTTGTCTCTGTCTCTCTGTCTCTGTGTGTCTGTCTCTCTGCCTGTCTCTTCCCACACATTCTTCTCTCCTCAGTGCTGTTTCTCTGTCCTTAATACAGATTCTTCCCTTGCCATCAGCCACTGACCTCCAATGAAGCTGATGATTCTGTCTCACAGGGCTTCCAAGATTTTTAGAACTTTTGTCTGAATTCGCAAAATCATCCATACACTTCTAGCTTAGAATAATTGGTCACCTAAGAGCAGGAAAGAAAAAAACACCAAAGGAGAGGGTCAGCCCTGTGCTCAGGGACATGTTATGGCTAGGTCAGTGAATGAGGCAGGGTAGCCCTCTTTTGCTGGACTCTCAGGACACAGCTTCAAAACCAAAGGGCAGAGGGATGATAAAGGGCCAGTTCTACCTTTTGGTGCATCCCCTGAGTTCTGGCTCAGTGGCCAATTATAGGATGATTCATCAGCATCTCCAGGCCACCCCCTTGTCATAGATGTGACTAGAAGTAGCCTCTTGCCCTCCCAACTTACAATGAAGCAGACAGGAACTCAGCAGGGAATATCTGCCCTGTGTTATACTCTCTCACCTCCTGGAAAAGATGGATCCAGCTTTGTATGTCAGTTGCATTAACTAAATCACGTGAAACATTTGAAATATAACACTTCTGATGCCAGAGCAAGTGTTCTTTCCCCTATCTCCTGCTAAGAAGGCAGGGCAGCAGCAAGCCTACCCTACTATACAGAGGTATAGAACCTAGCTGCAGAAAGGCCATGATTAGCATCATCATAGAAACATGGCCATGCTTCAGTGCCTTGGTTATCTCCTAGGTGGCTTCCATGGCACTAGGAACCAGGTTCTCATTACCCTTCCACCCTGTCTTTCATGGTCTACTGTTTCTGCCTCGGAAGATCATCTCCTAGCCCTTTTCCTCTTTCCCCATGTCCCAAAGGAGATTTGTACAATGCAACATATATCCCACCTGTGGGTGAAGTCTGTCCAGTGTTACCCCACCAAAGGTTTTGGCTTCCAAAGCCTGATCGCTCCACAGAGAATTTAGAAGAGAGGCACAGAATCTCAGAGTTGGAAGCAACCACGGAATTCATCTAAGTGAACATTTATGTCAAGAACCAAGCCTAGAAAATGGTTATCTAGCTCCTAGATGGGTGGAGACCATCCATACCACCCTGGGATAGCTCTCTCTGCCAGGAAAGTTTTCATAATCACCAAAATAGATTTGCCTCTCTGTCCCTACCCCCCAAATTCCTGGTTCTGCCCTCTGGGGTCAAAATAACCTAGCTAATCTTCCCCAGCTGACTTACAGACAGTTCTCATTCTCAGATTGCAGATGAAAGGAAAGGGACCAAAGGATTTGAATTCAGTTTTCCTCATTCTTCCTCTCAATGACAATAATTCCCCATTTTAAGAAGTTCAAGTATGAGATCCAGCAGATGTGCCTTCAAGTCAGCCCTGCTGGGGTGTGCTCAGTTCATCAGGTAGGCAATTGGGAACTCCATCCCCTCTACAATTTAAGGTACCAGGAAGCATGTGGTACTAGGGCCCACAACTGTGCCAGAAAAGAGGATCCCTCCCCCCTGCCGTCCATGGGAACAGATGGTAGGGCATGAGGCTGTTGCTGTTTGCCCTTCATTCCTGATATCAGAAGTAGCAGGCTGAAGAAGCCCCTCTTGCTTCTCAGATTCCCTAACACTGAGGAGGTTGATTAAGGTCCCCTCAGAGGAGATTATCTCTTTCTGACAGCTCAGCTCTGAAGTCCTAGCTTGCCCTCCTAAAGGAGGGGGCCCAGCCCTCCCCACCATAGCCCTGTCTCCCAGAACTCAGTCCAAGTGGAATCTAGACACCCTTTAGCTCCTTCCTTGCCTGCAGATGTCCCTTGGCCTGGGACGTGTCTGGAGAAGGGAAGGTGTTAACGTTCCGAGGTCCCTGAAATCTGTCTGTGCTGACAGACTGGGTAAAACCCACAGATCAGTTATGATGATGAGCATTTAAAAATAGGGCACAGATGTCTCGTTTTAAAATACCAGAGTCTTCTCGGCGTTTCCATCTCATTACTCCTTACTCTATTTCCCCGGTATTTGGTTCACACATTTATCTCTGCTTGTTTCTCTGATTTGCTTTGCCAACTGTAAGCTACCATCCTGGTATCCAGAACTACCAGGAAGCCCCAAAAGAACATTGTGGGGATTCCAGATTGGAGGAAGAGAGCATTTTGGACATAGGGGGCACAGGGTGTGTGTGGGTGGGATGGAGCATCTTGGCCCACTTCTGAGACCAGGCAGACTTGGGCAAGCTCACGAGAGGAAGAGGCCATTATGGGGAGAGGCTCCAAGAAGGCAGCATGAGTCTCTTTCTTCATGTATGCTGACAGATATGAAGGCCTTGCCCAACTAGACCATAGCCCCAGCTATGCCATGACCCAAGCCAAGGGATTTTGTAAATCAAAACAAAGATGAAATGGAAAAATCCCCTGTGGATTCCCCAGTGGAAGGAAGATGCCTCTCACTGAAGCTGCTCAGTGAGAAGGGAGAGCTGCTTCCAAGAGGCTAAGTCGGGGAGAAGGATTGTCACAAATAGGAACAAGGGGAGGGAGAAAGAAGATTCCAGAGCCAGCAAGTTGGCACAGAGGCGGGGGAGCACAGAGCAGGGGTGGTGGTGGTGCTAGAAGGCTAGTTGTGCTCAAGTTTAAAGAAAACAACAGCTAGGTGAGAGACAGAGAAACACAGAGAATGCAGGATTGATTTTTCTTTTTCAGAAACACCTCGCAATCTGTTTTGTAACTTCCCACATGAAGAGCTCTGGTGTGAGCCTGAGTCAATAGGACTCCCTCCCAGAGGAATGTGACTCATGAGAAGAGGAGAGCAGAGAGCCCATAATATCCATCATCACTAGAGAGTCTGGGGAGCAGCCCACCACCGGCTGCTGGCTGCTGGCTGCTGGCTGCCCATTCTTGCCCACCTGAGCTCCCACTCACAGGACACAGACCCACCAAAACCCATATGTTAGAGAAGCGAACAAAAACTCTTGGAGGAAAGTTGAAGCTCTCACAGGGCAGGGGAACCAGAGAAGGGATGAGGCTTGTCCTCACTGTGCTTTCTCTTAGGTGCCTCCCTGCCCTTCTCTCCCACCCCTCTGGGGACCAGAACAGATGATGGTCGCTTCCCATTTCTTCCTCACTGTCAAAAACTGCCTTTAGGCACCCACCGGTAGATGGGATTCTCCCATATTACCGAGTGATTGCTGAGGCTTAATGTCTTAGAATAAGAGCCCCTGGAGGGAGGGGGATAGAACCTCCCAAGGGGGAGGGGCTGCAGCCCACTCTCATGGCTTTGCAAGGTCCGATTGTTCTTTTGTGTGTGAGCACTTGTCCAGAAATCCCCAAATCTACAAGGCTTACTTTATCAGTTAGGTGATTGTCTAAACTTAAGAAAGTGTTAATAACAAGGTTAGACTGTGCATACTTTTTCACTTTTGCTTTTATTTTTCCAAAGAGTATGATTGTTAAACATTGTTTTGGTTTGTGTTTTTGCTTTTTTGGAGGGGGGAAGGCAGGGAAATTGGGGTTGTGACTTGCCCGAGGTCACTTGGCTAGTAAGTGTTAAGTGTCTGGGACAGGATTTGAAGCCAGGTGCTCCTGACTCCAGGGCCGGTGCTCTATTTACTGCACCACCTAGCCGCCCCGATTGTTAAACATTAACAAGCACAGAAGCTTGTTCTGTAAACATTGCTTGACTTCAGCAGGAGAGCGGCAGGAAGCTTGGGGAGTGAATTTGCTATCAGACTGGAGACCTGGAGGCCGAAGCAAACACAGTGACAAGAGCTGGTATTCTGAGAGCACTTTAGGGTCAAGAAAGGCTTTCTAGCCCCCCCCCACTGGAACCTCCCAACACCCCCGCTTAGAGACCCAGTGGAACCTCCCAACACCCCCGCTTAGAGACCCAGTGGAACCTCCCAACACCCCCGCTTAGAGCACCACTGGAACCTCCCAACACCCCTGCTTAGAGACCCACTGGAACCTCCCAACACCCTCAGTTTACACACCCAGTGGAACCTCCTAACACCCCGCCCCCGCTTAGACACCCAATGGAACCTCCTAACACCTCCCTCCCCCCCCTCTTACACACCCACTAGAACCTCCCAACACCCCTGCTTAGACGCTCTCTTGTCCAACACAGACCGGAATGAACGATCTCCTCTGCACCATGCCTGACCAGCCAGCATCCATCGTCTGAGGAAAGACTCCCAGTGAGGAGCTGCTCACCACTTCCCAAGACAGACGAACCTCTATGGACCACCTCACCTTGTCAGCAAGGTGCTTTCTATGCTAAATCTGCCTCTTGGCGGTTTCTAAGCATTGGCTCTAGTTCTCTCCTATGGATTTAAGCAGATCAGTCCAATAGCTTTGTCCTCGGGCGGCCCTTGGAATGCTTGAAAGAAGCCCCTCGGTCCCTTCAGACAGTCTTCAGATGGCGTGACCTTGAGATGCTCACTGTTTGGGTGTCCTCCGCCAGATGGTTTCTAGTTTTCTCCAGGTCTCAACAGAAATTCTTGCTGAAGTCCGACACCATCCCCCCCCCCCCATTGTGACGGTCATTCTTCTCTGACTTTAGACGAAGATCCTTCTAATTCTCTGGGCTGACATATGCCATGGCTGGTTATATTGAGCTTACTTTTGCAGGTCTTCTTCAGACAGGACGCTGTCCCTCCACACCTCATTCAGTGGGCATATAGTTGGATTTTGAACCAAATCGATACATCTTTTCAATTCTTTCTAACATCTCTCATCTATATCCCCTTCTCTATGCTCACGTTCTCTCCATTCATGCTGACACTGGCATTGCTCAGATTCTCATCACCTCTCACCTGAATGGTTGCAATAGCATCCTTTTTGGTCCCCCTGACTCACCTCTCCACTCTCTAATCTCTCCTCCTAACTATCAAGATGATTTTCCTAAAGCATAGATCTGGCCATATCACTCCCCTCGTCACTCCCCTTTGCCTTTGTACACCAGGACTTAGCATAGTGCCTTGCCCAAAGTAAGACTTTAGAAAGAATTGTTGATTAATTCACTTATTGATTCCGATTAGACTTCATTTTATCAGAGTGGTCCCATAAGTTCAGCCTGTTGAGATCTTTTGGGCTCTTGCCACCATCATTTATTGAGTCAGGCATCCCTTTAGGCTTGTATCATCTGTCATTTTGATAAGCATACTATCTGCTTTTATCAGTCATTAATTAACATTGGACCTAACCCTGGAACCCCACACTATAAACCTCATTCCAAGATGGCATCGAACCATTTCACCGATGACCACACTGGCTCTGGCCACTCGCCTATTCTGAAAACATCTGCTTGTGTTCTCATTGAGTTTGTATCTCACCATTTCACCGGTGACTACTCTTCAGCTCTGGCCACTCACCTATTCTGAAAACATATGCTTATGTTCTCATTGAGCTTGTATTTCACTATTTTTTTTCTGCAAGAACAACCGGAGACACGTTGAAAAATGTTTTGCTGAGAGCCCGATAAACTGTGTCTGTGCTACTCTCCTCTACTCAGCGCATGCCTTTGTAAAGGTCGTGGTCTGCCATAGTCTATTCATGATGAAGTCATGCTGGCTCTTGGTTGTCCCTGCTTCCTTTGCATTTTTGCTTTATTTTTAATAAAATAGATCAGTTAACATTGCTTATTTTCTCTCCCTCCTCCCACATTGGGGGAGGGAGAAAGGAAAACAAAACCCTTACAACAATTATGCATAGTCAAGCAAAACATATTCTCACACTGATCCTGTCCTAGGAAGCATATCTCCTTCTGCATCACCACTAGTGTCCTGACATCGAGATTGGGCATTGCGTTGACTGGAGCTGTTGACTCTTGTAAAGTGATCTGTCTTTACCATGCTGTTGGCTTTGTACAAACTGCCCCCCATTCTTTTCACTTCCCTCTGTGTCACTTCATCCAAGTCTTTCCAAGGTTCTTGAAACTCTCCCATTTGTCATCCCTTTCTAGAAGTTCACTCATCCTTTCTTTAATGACATCTCTTGGTCATTCAGGATAATTATAAAAATAAGAAAATGGTTGAGGAGTTAAACTACAGCACATTTAAGACATAAATACAATTAGAAAATATTCTTTAAAGAAAAAAAGAGATTTCAATAATTAAAGTGGCATTGGTCACTCATGGTGGAACCTCACCAATGCAATCCAAGTGAGGATACCACTTAAATCAATGAGAGCTAATCGCAGACTAATCTATCAGGGGGGGCAGTTTATATAACTAAATAAAATAATGAAAAAAAATTTGGTGCAATCAGAGGTCCAAAGCCTTGAGGGGTCTTTTAAAGATAGAAATGAGCAGGAAATAGCCTACCTGGACTTCAAATTATATAATAAAGCCATAGGCACCCAGACTGTTTGCACTGGTAGAAAAAGATCAGAGAAGACTAAGACAATCTCAGAAGCAATTGAACTCAATGCCCTAGCATTTCCCAAGCCTGAAGACTGAAAGGGTGTGGAGAAGACCTGTTCTGACAGCAAGTAGGAGGACAATGGCAAGCAGTTCCAAATTCAAAGGTCAGTCTCATTGGCAAAGCAATTGGAAATCACGGAAAGTTGGAGCAGTTCTGGTTTCCCGCTGACATCACTTCTTGTTTCCCTTTTACCCCAACCAGTGGTGGCTCTGAGCCTCCACTTTTCCCTAATAAAACTCAAAAGGAAAAAGCAAATCCCTCTTGTTCTCTGCAGGTTTCCTTGGCATCCCCTGGCTTCAGGTTTTCTGATGCTTTTCTACCAGTGCCATGCTGTGCTTTGGGATCACCCACTATTAACTACACTGGCTTTCATTCTCTGTAGTCATCTCTTTTTTAAACCAAGTTGGCTGGTGAGTTCCTTGTGCATCTATATCTGTCTGTCTGCACAGGTCTGAAGAAGAAGCAGTCGCTACCAAGACCTGGAGTAGTCTTAGACATCTTTGTGTGAATGGGTAGGGAGAGAGGACCAGAGAATAGTTTCATCATTCCGTACAGGCATACATGATCACTTTGTCCTAATTCAGCTCATATTAAGGATGCTTCATCAAAAATGAATTTATTAATTTAAAGTTTGACCAATCATGGGGAGAACATGGACTCAAGCATCCTTTGGAAGAGGGAAAATGCTCCTTCTCTCTGAGAAAAGTTTCTCATCCTTTTCAATTCCTGTCTGCAGAGATGGGAGATGCAAAAGGTCCTAAGCGAAAAGAGTGGGAGTCAGGCTTCAGCCACCCTGAAGCACCGAGAACCTTGAGTGCCTGCCTGTCAGGGAGAGCAATGGTAGGCTGGAGTTATGAACTCATTAATTAAATATCAGTGTATCAAATGGGCTATGAGCTATTAATTCTGAAGCTATTAGTGGCTTTGAAGATGAAATTGTAAGCAAAGCAATTAAAAAGTTACTTCCCCAAGTGAGCGCTAAGAGAGCATCAACTCTGTTTACGCACTTCAGCTCTTTAATTTGCTGATGAAATTGCTCCCTTAAAAATAATGATCACACTCAACTTTTGGAGTTCCAAGGACAAGGAATTGTGGGGAGAAGGTGAAATGCCCTGCTCCTTATTTTACAGCGTCTACAAGGTCTCCCCCTTGCAATACTGGTTAAGATGGTGCCCCCTGATCTGCCACTGCCTTCCTCCATTACCTTGAATTGACTTTGCAAGCATTTTCTAGATAAATGGTACAGTGGTTAGCATGCTGAGTCTGGAGTCAAGAAGACTGTAGCTAAAACTGAGCCTGCTGTATGACCATAGGTGAGCCTGGGCAAGACTCTGCCTCAGCTTCCTCAACTGCAAAATGGGCATCATGATGGCACCTATCTCACAGGATCCAATGAGATGGATTTGTAAAATAAAGTGCTTAGTACAGTGCTTGGCACAAGGAATATGATTCATAAAAGTTTATTCTTTCCCCTTCCCTTTCCCTTCCCCCTATTTATTCATATAGGTGTATATTGTTTCCTCCAAAAGGCCATACACTCCTTGAGGGCAAAGATTGTTTTATTTTTGGCTTTGTATCTCTGGGGCCTGTTCATAGTAAGTAGTTACTAAATGATTTTTAAATGATTGATTGATTCATGTCAACATGAGAAATATAAATATGGGAAAGGCAAAGATTTCCCATGAGAGATTGGCCACTGTCCAGGGCTGGAGTCCCAAATTAACCAAGCTGGTCCTTGGCACACAATTCATTTTTGATCCCCCATCCCCCTCCACCCAAATACTATGCCCATTATTTATATGAATACAACCAGTTGAACAGTGGTACCTGGCCCCAGCTCTATGGATTCAATAGCAAGGCTTGCCTCAGAAATCCCTTAACATCCAATCCAGGCATTTGTGTGTGTGTTTCTATGAAAATATAACTCATTATTACCATGCCACAACATGACAATCAACTAGGAACTAATTACTGGTTGCTTGCCAAGACTATTAGAAACTCTTCTATGTGCTATCCACTCTACTGACTCATTCTATCTCTTGTCCTCTCCTGCAATGTCCTCCTCTAGCCCTCATCTTGATTTCTCTCTCTGCCTTTCTCCTTCCTCCTTCAACCACATGCAGGTGATAATTGAGAGTAGATGAGATCAACTCAGTATAGAGAATGTGGAGGGAAATGAGACATGAGGATGGAGCCTTGGGAGACAGTGGCATGTATGGTACATAGAGAAAAAGAGAGGATCTAGAAAGAGAGACGTCGAATGGATGGTCAGAGAGATTGCAGTAGGATTGGTAGAATTTAGCATCATGAAAGACAAGAGAGAAAAACATTTTAAGAAGGAAGGAGGCAGCTAGATCTCTCCAAAGACACCATTAAGTCAATGATGGCAATTGGATGTGGAGCACAGAAGGTCTTCCTCATCTTGAGCCAATTCACTAGGCAGTTTCAGTAGAATAAAGGGTAGAATCAGGACTGAAAGGAGTTGGGTAGAGAGTGGATGACATGACAGTGGATAAAACTTGTTCAAGAATTTTGGAAGTGGATGTTTCAGTTCTTTACTATGTCAAAAGCCCATGATGCTGTTGGTTGGGACATTTTCTCCATGAAGGCTCACTGCTTATGTTACAGGATTTTATCCATGAGTTCCATGTTTGGAAAGTTGACTGTTCATTGGCTACCAAAGGGAAGCGCGGTATAACTGAGTTTAGGAGAGTGGTCAAAGGCAGGTTTTATTATTGATGTTGCTTTTGTTGTTTAGGATTGAGACACTCTGCACATGCTCTCCTAAAGAGAAAAGTCTGCATTGAGGAGGGGAATGAGTGATAGAAAATGCTCTTAGAGGGGATCAAAGGAAATGGGATCAGGGTGAAGGTATGAGCATTACTCTTGTAGGAGAGGAAGGCACCTCATCTTATGGGTGTGGAGGGTCCGCCTCAGAATTTAGAACCTCATCCAAGGATGTTATTCATCAAATATATCTTCCTCAGTACTCAAGTTCCCCCAATCAGGGGCTGAGTTCTTTGAGCTTTAGGAAGCAACATATGCTGCTGGTGGGATCCAGATGGATAACTCAACACAATTCAGGTGAAGAAAAGAGAATTTCTGACTCAGGAAGTGGGGGGGGGGGCTTCATGGAGGACAGGACATTTGACTAATAAACTAATTGGAGCTATAAGCCCTGAATCCAAAAGTATTAATGACCTCACCCTCTGGGAAATACTTGGACTTAAACCTTCCCCACTTTGACAACCCCCATGCCAAATATCATCGACATCTCTAGATTCTAACTTTTCTCTTCTAAACAGCATAATACAGAAAAGTGCAGTCCCTGAGACCATCACCCAAAGCTGCCCTCATCCCCACAGGGTTACTAATATGCTCAGGACAAATACATCTGGCCATTCTTAGGGCATGGATGGAGGAGAGAAAATGCCTACTTTTGATTATTAAGGAAGGCTAGAATTTGGGGGCTGATATATGATATTCTTCCCAGGTGCTGCATGAAAAGGGATAATGGCCATCTACTGGTTCTTATACATGATATTTCATCTCCCACCTCATTGTCTTTGTAAAGGCTGTACCATTTTCCAAGAATGCTATTCCTCCTCAGCTTCATCTTGGAACCACTGGCTCTGATCAAGGCTGTGATCAATTTCTAGCTAGCTTTTTCAAGAGGTATTCTCTGGTGCCCCTGGCTAGTGCTCCATCCTTAGTCACTGCATGGTTGTTGGGGGCTATTGTTGTTTGGTGTGTAGTCACATGGGGAATTACCTCTCACAGCTATTGGCTCATTTCCTCATTACATCTCTTTCTGGGCTCACAGGCATTCTAGGGTATGGAGAGCTCAAAGAGATTGAGAATCACACCCGTTTTGTCTTTTATGAGTTTGTCCACATCTCCTTGGTTGAGGAAACCCTCCTCTCCCTTTTGGGTTGCCTCCCTCACTCTCACTCCCAGACTCTGAACCTGCAGGCTTGGGCTCAAGTTATTATAAATGGCCATACATTTTCAGGGTGAATTCAAGGATCATAAGCATGCAGCTAAGAATCTGAAGGGTCAAGTTGCTACTGGATGGTAGTTCAGGTCTTCCCTGGGGGAGTATAGCAGATAGAGGGGAAAGACAGGTCCTGTGACCTGGATTCTGATAGGCATGGCAACCCCATCCTTCTGTCCTGTCTGATTCTATCTTACTCCTCCTTTCTGCCTGCTCTACCAGCCCATAAAGTCTCAGCTGCACTCACTTCCTCTACTTTACATCCCAGCGATCCCACCCAGTCCCTCCAGTCGCTGCCTGTTTGGAAGAAGCCCAACACGATTCACTGTTCTCCTTCCCTTCTATCTTGGTCACATCACTGCTCAGAAGAAGGAAATCATTCCAGAGTCCGAAACCTCCAAAACACAGAGATTTCTGAGTGGTGCCTACACGCCAATATTCCTCCTCCACCAAATTACCAATGACACTGTCCACAGGAAAGGAAGCTCATGCAGGGATGCCATATGTAGATGCCATGGTATGTGAGTGGCACAATGGAGCACTGGACCAAGAGTCAGGAAGACCCCCCACTCAAGTCCATCTTCAGACACTACTGCCTGCATGAACCAGTCACTTAAACCTCCATCTGCCTTGGCTTCCCTGGCTCTGAAATGAGGATAAACTCCTTGGCTTGCTGTGCGGATAAAATGAGATGCTGCTTTAACAAGCCCTATGCCACCATTGTATGCATCTACCTGAAAGCCAGTTGTCTCCCTCTAGCAGAAGGGAGGCTACTAAGAGGTAGGGACTGTTCCAGTCTTGCCTCTGTATCCCTAGCAATCAGCAGAGTGCCCAGCTCATAGTAGGTGCTTAACAAATCCTACTTGACTTATTGAAAGGTAAGCTCAGGTTGGAATGTTAAGGAAAAGACTGAGCTCGGAATCCAGAACCACTAAGCCTGGTCCTAACACCTCTTGTGTTTTTCTCCTATTTCCTGGACCCAGTCAGTACCTGCCAAGCTCACCTGGATATTCTGCAGCTGAAGCAGCTGAGGGAGATACTTTTGGCCTCTTGGGCACATGTCGGACAGTGTGTAAAACTAGGAGGCTGAGGACTCAGTTACTTCCTGGTCCCCTGGGAGCCACCTAGGGAGTGGGGGAGTGAGTGTCAGGAGGAAAGACAGCAGCACCTCCTATGGTGAATTTGAAGTATCCAGAGTGTACTGGGCTGTCAAGGCACATAGGGAGCTTTTCCTCATGGCTGTTGGAGATAGGGAAAGGCAAGTGGACTCTGAGGACCCACTGAGCTTCAGCTCTGGACAGTTTGGGGGTCTCTGACACATTTCCTCCCCCTCCCATGAAGCACTAGCCCTTTCTGAAAGTGTTGGATAAGAATTCAATAGGAAGGCAAGCATTCTCCCCTTCCTCCCCATGCTGACTAGACAGAGAGGAAGATGCCAAGGGAGATCCTGGGCCTGGTGGGAGGCACGGACTGGGGGGCAGGGCTCAGTCCTGCAGCGTCCTGACATTCCTCAGGGGGACATGGTCCCATTCTCTTCATGATACTCGAAGGAGTCGCTTTTGCTGGCGGCACCAGGAGCTGAGTTCATCAGATTAGCAGACGATGCCAGGATTCATATTTCTCCTGTTTTTCCTGAATGATTGAGCAGAAGATAAGAGCTGCGAACAAGGATTCCTCCTCGAGGACGGGCCAGGCCTGAGGCAGTGTGGCTGGTGTCCCGCCAAGCGCTGGATTTCCGATTAGAGCCACAAAGGCAGACAATGCCCTCAGGATTCCGCCGCGGCAGCCTCCTGGTGCATCAGTATTCTCTTCAAATTAGACTTTTGTTTCTTTTAATTAGGGGCAAGCTCTGCCCAGCGACAAAGGTATTAGTGTTCGAAGAGGCAGGCATCTCCAGAATCTCCAAAGAAATACTGTGGATAATTAAAAATGAAAGCCAAGCTATTGTCAGTGGCTGACAAATGACGCCTGTCTACTGTGCATGGCGATCACGGCGTCATTGCTATTTGCTTCTGCCACAGCAGCCTGCGAGCTGGGACGCGGGGAGCCCCTTTGATTCACCTCCCGCTCCCTCCTAAGCCCATCTTCTTGTCTGAGCTGCTCTCCCAGGGGCCCCTGCCCCCTCAGTATCCCGGCCTCCTTCTAATGCTCTCAGCAGCGTCAATGCTGTCAACATCAAGACAATCCAGATTTTAGAACTGAGAACTCCTTTAGGTCCCTAGACTGGCTTGGTCCTGGATGCGCGGTGATGAATGGACAATATCAACATCCTGTGTGAGCTATCCCCACCAGTCCCTAACTCCACTGTAGGACATGAGAACCTCAGACAGGGAGTGCATGTGCCCACAGTAAGACTGGAAAAGGGCTTCCCCTGCAGATGCTTGGACACCAGGGGCTTGGAGTCTTAACAGTGGCTTTCAACACCTTTGGATGAAATCAGTCCTTTGGGGTCTAGAGAGAGATTTTCTCTCTCTCCAGATGAGATGAGGTGTTTGAAGCCCACAGTTCCCTAAGAGAGGATGTAAGCTTCTCATCCTAGGGTGTCATCAAGAGTTTAGTTCTCTGTGATCTTTGGCTTCCCCAGAGATGGCTCACTGGGCTCCATTCTCTGTGGGGCCCCCTCTTAGAATGGACTTGATTTTGGAAGAGGCCATTGCTTTCATGGCCTAGGGGCCTTTCTCTGACTTTTTATTATTATGTGAGACCCAGGCCAGGGCAGAGATCTTTCAAGCCTTAGTTCATTCCTTCTTTATAGGATGTGACCAACCCAACTCTTTGCCAATCACCCATTTCATAGATGACATCAACTGTGTTTCCCTGGGGTAGAAGCCAACAATGTTGGTCTGCACTAGATTGTTCTTGCTATCAGGGGGCTGTCTGTTTTTCTGTGGAGTGACCCACAGTGATGACCCTACAGAAATTGTGTGTTCATTATGCAAGGCCGTAGAAATTTAGTGGAAGGAGGCTGGCATCACAGCCTGGGGTTTGGTGTTGAGGACCAGCCTGGGCCTGTTGGAAGTACTGACCAACCTCACCAAAGAGATCTTGTCCCTGACTCCTTCCTGTTCTCCTCTGGGCTCAGCTCGTAATCCTTTTGTAGGGTCCATCTAAGATACATACATTAAAAGATGAGCTCTGGAGATCATCCCTTCCGCTGCATGACAGAGGCTGGGAAACAGCCCTTTCTGTCCCTCATTTTTGGCTAGGTTTTATGCATCTCCTCCCCTCCCTTCCCATGCATTGTTAGGTCAGTCTCTTCTGAGTGCTTGTGGATATCACTGGGCAGGCCTAATGTGACCCGCAAATTAGGATGGTATGGGACAGAGCAGGTGTGGGCTCAGCATCTGCATCTGCATCTGCTCATCCCCAGAGGGCAGCCCGGTCTGTCTCTGGGCAGGCAGGGATCCTTTGGCCTTTCTATTGACTGTGGAAGCTCACTTAACCTGAGTTTGCTGGAGGGAGGCCCTATGACCGCTGGTATCTCTGCTGAATCAAACCTTGTGGTCAAGCTCACAGAGAAGAGGCACAGACAGATTGGGTGCCACAGTGGGCAGCTCCAGCCCAGCTCTGACCCAGGCTCCCCCTTATAGCATCCTCAGTGATTGGCTGAATGGCTTCTCCTTGAAGCCCTCTGGGAGGAAGCAAGCAGCCCGTCCTACTCAGAAACAGCTCCCATTGTTAACCCAAGCTTCTCTGTCCATTGCTTCTGGTTGTGCCCACTGGGGCCAAGCAGGAATGTGCTAATCCCTCCTCCATGCAACAGCCCCTCAAAGGAGAGTCGGGCTGCTCCAGGGGAGTGGTCCCAGCAGAGGACATGAGCGATGCTCTCCCAGCTGACTTCGGGGTACAGGAGACATCCTGTCTGCCATCGAGGTAAAGAGGCACAGGCATGCTGAATTAAGAAAGCCTGACAGTCACGCAGAGACATCTACCACCATCTCTGACTCCAGCTCCCACAACTGCATCAATTATTATCAGGGATGTCAATGAGCCCCTGCCTCAGACTGTAAGGGGGGCAGACAGCTTGGGCAAGACCCCCCACGAGGACCTACCCCAACACATCTCCCTCTACAGTTCCCACCCAGGGTCTGGGGCAGACACTAGGCAGTCCCCTTCTCTGTACCACATTGCTCCTGAAACTGACTGGGGCCATACCATTGACCCTTTCCCTAGAGACTGAGTCAGTGTTGAGGTCAAGCAGTGAGGGCCACAAGGAGGTGGCAGCTAGTCTCTCTCCAGACTCTCCCAGTCATGTGTCTCTGTTGGGAGCCTTGGCACCTCAAGGCCAAAAGGCACATTGTCTCCAACACCATCATCTTGTGATTCTCTGGGGAGGCAGAAAGAAGAATATTCCATCTCCCTGAATCAGGGACATCTGACTTTCCAGCTATGACGCACAGAACTTCAGAGACGTTGGACAGGCCCTCCTGGATCAGAGGAGGGGGGTCTGGAAGCCCTGCCCCACGGGTGATGGGCTTTCACAGAGCAAAGGAACCCAGCTTTCCTCAGACTTTAGAGAGGGCCTGCCCTCCACAGGTGTCAGAGCTCAGCACCATTTAACCTATTGTTTCCCCTTCCCATACGAGAAGGAGTAGTGAGTGTGACCCCAGGGAAGAGGGGTGAGGATGAGAAATGTGGGTCACTCTCCAAGAGAGAGGGTTTGGTCTCAGCAGGATTGGACCCTGACCATTCATGAGTTGTGTGACCACAAGCAAGTTACTTACCTGTTCCCTGCCTTAGTTTCACCAATCTGTGAAACGGGTAGGTTCAATGATGGTGAAAATTCCTTCCAAAATATTTCCTTCCTGAGAGACAATTTTAATCACCCAAGGGAGGGGGGAAAGGAGGGAAGTGCTTGGGCACCTTGGAAGGGGTTGAGGTGGATGGCCTGGGCATCCCTACTAACCAAGGCCCTTCAGCAATTTGGGTTTTCCTTTCCAAGTTTGTAGAGTGGGGGTGATGGCACCTCCCACATTGCTGAGATTTTGAGATGGAAGTGTTGTTTTTGAATCCAGCATTTATTAAGCACATTATGTATGCCAGGCACTGGGCTATGTGCTAAAGACACAAGAAAAAAGGCACAAGACAGCCCCAGTTCTCATGGAGCTCGTAGGCAAGTTTGTGTATGTGTATGAATGTGTGTGTGAGCTTGTGCACTCTTCCCTCCTGCCTCCATTACTCCTCACCTTGGCTCATCCTTCCCTCTCACTGGATGACATCTCCTCTCCCCTAACCTAAGCTCTCTTTGGGCAGCTCACTACAACTCTTCACAGTGCATTGTAAACAGTTGGCATTTAACCTTGCAGTAAAGCCATTGGAGGCTTTTTGGAAGGGTCTATATTCTGCCCATGTGAATGAAGGTGCCTAGACCAGATCTTCCCCAGACAAGCTCTTGTCCTTATAATTGGATTAAATCAAATTCACTTTAAGCTGGGAGTCCTGGGGACATCTCCCCTGACCCCTTGGCCAAGCCTCTTCCTCTCTCCAAGAACCAGTTTCCTCTTCTGTAACACAAGAGAGCTTAACTCTATGACTGGTGAATTCTCTGCTGTCTTAGAATCCCAGGACCCCCTGCAAGTCTGAACCTGGTGCTATTGGAGGGCCCTGGCCACTGATCATCTAGGGACGCCGGCCTGGATTTTTCCTTCTCCCTTCTCCTGCATTAACCATAGCTTAGTCTTGTACAGAAGAGCCTGAGGTATGGGGCTGTCCATGAAGGAGAGCTCCCAGGAAGAACAGCCTCTTAGAGAGAGTCTTAAATGTGCATACAGCCTGGGTCCTGCAAGGTGCCCAGAACCAGTCATGCTCACCCTCAGATGAGAGGACCCTATTTCCAACTGTTCATTCTGAATAAGCTTTCTTCCATCACTCAGGTAGAAGGTTGTGGCCCGAGAGAACAGTGGTTTGTGCCATTCATTGAACATCATGCAGTGATGGGCTGTGGCAGACCTTGCATCGAGGACCCTCAGACAGATAGAGGATGCTTTTGGCCAAGAGCTCCGGGGACTGAAAAGGCAGCTGAGGCAGACGCCCAGATGAGAGCTCCACTGGGGCCAGTGCCTGTGATCTAGGTCTCCCTAGAACGTGCCAGAGATGGGGCTGGGGAGAAAAGGGGAGAAGGGACAGTGCCCCTAGACCCACCCTCCACACAAGCCACTGAAGGTCTTTTCCATAGCTTGTGTCCTTCTTTTCTGCTGACATGGCACGTCCTCCAAAGACACAAACACAACCAGGAAACAATGGAATAAAAGTGCTGGAAGGAAGCCCATTTCCTGGGAGTTGGCTGGGCTCCAGGATTAGACAGATTCCCATCAACTTTTAATAAACCTTCTTGTCACCTCCTGAGCCCAATTTCATACTCCTCCAGAGAGCCTGCTTAGCATGATGGGGGAGAAAATTGAGCCACCGTGTACTTGGAAGTTTAACTTGGAATGCTAATTTCCAGATCATATGAGAACTTTGCCACACAGATTTTTCAGAGATGTTGAGAAGGCAGGTCACAGGGCAGTGAGCTCACTTCGATTCCAAGCTCAATATTAGAATTTTAGAAAATTGTAGAAAATGTTATTGTGTAGCGCTTATAAGGAAGACTGGAGGTTTTGTTTTGTTTTGTTTTTTCCCCTGTACAGCTAGTGGACACATTCTCTGCCTCCTTGTTCAAGGACATGCACTATCTCTGGCTCCTGGCTTGGTCCTTTGATCTCCAAGACTGGGGGCTAGGAAGGGGAAAAGGACTGGCAAACAAGCTAGGAAGAGCTACATCTCTTAATCACCCCCCCCTTGCACACACACCCAGTATCCATGGTAGCCCACAGCTTGAACACATGGCCCAATGGGTTCGTCTTGCCCAGTCATTGACAGGACCACAAGCCCCTGGCTCCTTCTGTCTTGTGTTTCTATTTCTGAGCCCAGGTCACTAAAGAGAAAACATTGATCCTAAGAGATGAACAGTTCCATCCTTAGCAGAACGTCATGAGTCTGGGTGTTCCTGAACTCCTGCATCAGAACTGGGTGTCTAGCAGGAAATGTGTCCTGCTTCTGTCCTGCTCCTCAGCAGAGGAGATGTCTACCTGCAGATTCATCTTGAACTTGACACGACTGAAGGAGCATGTCTGGACAAGCGATCTGAAGCACACAGTCGCTGAGACAGGACAGGTCCTCAGTGAAACATTCTTTCAGCAGTCCTGCAAAGTGACCTTTGCCTTCGGAGATTATATAATAGGAGTGAAGGGTTGTTATCTAACATTTAAAATGTTTATAAATGCACACTCATGAGTCTTTTGTGTTTTCAGTATTTCTTTTGAGAAAGGGGCAATCTATAACTATCTTGCTCCTAATATTCACCTTGTATTTTGAGTCACTTTTCTAGAATGGATCCTATGAATAGATCCATTTGAGTCTGTTCTGGGCTTACCTATGATTTATTTTTTTAAGGATTTCCCCTAGAGTTGTGCCTCGGGATGAGGGCACCAGGCAGAGAAATCAGGGTAGTCTGATTCCACCTTTGGGGGAGTCTGTTTCCTTTTCCTTGAATGTGATGCAGAGACAGAAGGGGGGGGGGAAGTCCCAAGATCGTGGCCAGCAACTTAAAGGGATGGTTAGTGTCCGTCCAGAAAAGGAAGCAGTGATCATAAAGAGCCAGCCAGACTTCATCCAGGATAGGTCCTGCTTGACTAACTTTATTTCACGTATTTTTAAACGCCCAAAGTTGGGAGGAACCTCAACAGCCATCTAGTCTGACCCTACAATTCAAACAAGCCCCTCTCCAACTAGACATCATTCAGCCGTTGCTTGAAGATCCCAGGAATGAGGCGCCGCTGGCTCTAGGGCTCCCCCATTCCTCCGAGGGCTCCACTTGAGGTACCATGTTTTTCCTTACATAAAATCTAAATCTACTTCTTCACCCCACCCCCAGTCCATTCCCTCAGGGCCAGGCAGAAGAACAATCTTGTTTCCGGCAGGAAAACCCTTTCACTACACAAATCAATTTGTTAAATCTCTACTAAGTGACTAAACTGGGGAAACAGAGAGACAAAAGACAGTCCCTGCCCTCAGGAAACTTACAATCTAATAGAGGAGACAATACACAGAGGAGATAAATAAGAAATAACGCCCCGAGGGAAGGCAATGGAAAACTTGAGGTTGCGACCTGATCTTCCAGACTAAATACCCTCAGCTCCTTCCATCCTCGGCTAGGAGGAGAGGCCAGGGTTAGGGAGTGAGTGGGATGGTGGAGGGTGCCAACAGAGAAGGCAGGGAGGGGGACAAAGGTAAGGCCGGGGAGACCAGCCCTATCTGGGGTCAAGAAGGGCTCGGGCAGGGAGCTCCAAGAAGCAATAAGAGCTGTGGTAGGGTAACCAGGAGAGCAGGAGGCCCACTGGGCCTCTCTTTCTGCCCAGCACGGAGCCCCAGAGAGACATCTCCAGCTAAGCCGAGGCATTTCTGCCAGGTGAGAGCCCTGCATTCCTGAGGTTGTCCTGCTCTCTCCTCCTCTAGTCTGGTGCTCCAGTTTTAAAGGGCCAGCCCGTCCTACATCAGAAATGCCCCTACCTACTTGAGCAGGTCCAACATGGGAGGGAGTCCCAGAGCACCCTCCTGGGCTGCTGAAACCCCACCCGTCAATACTTTGTGGTAGGGACTCTGAAATCTTCGGTGAGGCTAGCACCGATAGGAGGGGGCCTCTTGCTTGCCCCTCCTCCCTCTTCCTCGCCCCCTGCCCGTCCCTCCCTGTTACGAAGCAGCTGCTTGGGAAGTCCAGGAGCCTCCCTCTCCTAGGCTACCGGAGGAGAAGCCTCTGCCGGAGGGCAGCATTTTAGTCCAGTTCTGTTCAGGGCGGGCCAACCTCATATCTCAATTCCTCGAAGAAAGAGACATGAAGGTCCTGAGAAGAGCCCCACAAAGGGAGTCAGAGAGCGGCGGGAGGGGAATCGGAGGACAAAGATCTCATCAATCTTCCCGCTGGAGCCATGCACGTAGCCGTGGTGCTGAACTCGTGTCTTGCAGGAGGCATAGGATCATCACGGCCCCGTTAATTTAGGAAGGTGACAGAGCAATTTACACATCCCCAGGTCCAGCGGTCAGCAACTGACGCTTTTCTGGGCTACAAAGAAGTCCCCACCGAACTGGCAGGCCGGCGGAGAGGGGGGGCGGCGACTGGCCCAGCCCACCAGCCCGGCTCAGATGGAAGCCTGCAGACCCTGGGCTATCGGGGCCATCTGTAGGGGTCCAGGAACCTGGACATCTGGGCATCACAGCACCGTCACCAGGCTCCTGGATTCCAGAGTGTTAGGACAAAAAGGGACCTGAGACACTGGCTAGCCTTATGCTCTCATCGTGAGGGTGGAGAAACTCAGGCAGCCGGCACTGGCTCTCGGCACCGCTGCAAGTTCACGGCCACGTACAGATAGATTCCAGGCCTCTGCACACCCAGGCTGGGCTTTCCTCTCCTCAGAGGAGGAGATAATAACAGACTGATTACCTGGGACATCATCATCATAGCCGCTTCCGTGAATGTCGGGAGTGATCTTTTCTCTATTGATATAATATATATATATCATATATATCAATATATTATATATATATATATATATATATATATATATATATATATATATATATATCCGCCTCTATTGGGACGGAGGGTGAGCTTTACGGTTCTCATTTTAGTGGTGAGGAAACCGAAGCTCCGAATGATGCAGTCTCTCTGCTGGGGCTCAGCCCACGGCCAGGAGGTGCTGAAGCTCAGAGTTCATGGCAGCTGAGACTCAGCCTCCCAAGAAGGTTCCTCAGAGGAGGCGTGAATGCCGAGATGGGCATGCAGCTCATGCAACGGCATCCGGCTAACCAGGGCAGTGACCACAACACCACGTGTCTATGGGGTATGGGAAGGTATGCAAAGCATTTTGCTGATATTATGCCACTTGATCCTCACAAAATCCTTGAGAGGCAGAGGCTATTATCCCCATTTTTCAGTTGAGGAAACTGAGGCAGACAAAGGTGACTCTAATATATCACCATGAGGCCAGATTTAAACTCAAACCCTCCTGTCTTCAGGTCCCATGCTCTATCCACTGCACCATCGAGCTATTCAGGGTTCATAGGGCCAGGTAATGGGGGTCAGTGCTTGAATCCTGAAAGCTGAAGAGATGACCTCATGGGGCCCTGGAGTGGAGAAAGTGTCATTTCTAGTCACAGTGGGGTACTCAGAGAGGGACAAGAACAAAGCCACAGGGTCAGTCTGTCCTGGTGGCCCCAGAAATGCTGGCTTCAGAGATTCCATCTGGCAAGGCAGCAGTCCAGACTGACCCTGGCTTATGTAGGTCACCCCCACCATATCCCAGGGGGAAGCCAGTGTTCTGGGGAGAACAGGGGTCTGAGGAAAATATAGCTAGGGTTTTGTTGGGCAGAGAGGAGGATTTGGGGAAAAGGTGATGACTTCTCCCTCAGGACATCCAGGTGGACATCTCCACCGGGCAGGTGGTGGTGATGGGGCCTTTAAGTCGAGGAAAAAGAATTAACGAGAAATCTGAGGGTGGGTCTGGCCTGGGCAGCTAAAGCCAGGGAACCACCTTTGTAAAATGAGAGATCAAGTCATGGGAGCTGAAGGGATCTCCAAGAGGGAAGAGCAAGTGGGAGTTCTGGGGACTGCCTTGCCCCTTGCCAGGGGCCACAGAACACCAGGGCCCACCCTGTCACAGAATCCAACAGCAGCTGTCCGTGCGGAGTGGTGTGCATGTGGTCCCCCCATTAGACTAACAGCTTCCTGAGGACAGGAACTGTCTTTCATCTTTCCTCACCTCTCCAGGGTCTAGCAGAATGCCTGGTACTCAGTAGACATTTACTAAATGCTGACTGCTCCCTTCCTGTGTCCTGCCTTACCACTTCCCCACAGCCGTTTTTGTTCCATCACATACAGTCTAAAAACATCCTCCTTGGCAGAAGAAACACAAACAAAATAAAAATTAAGCAGTTCTGTCTTCTCTCTGTTGTCAGCTCTTTCCCTAATATAACATAAAACTGAATGAATGAACAAACGGATGAATGAAGGCAAGGGCTTGGTCTCTGTCCCTTTACCCACGTGACTTAGGCTCATGGACAAGCTCTGCATGTGGACAGAACCTGAGGAGGCAGAGGAGAGCCTAGCTGGTGCCAAGAACAGAGAAGCTGGGACCACCTACAGGCAGCCAGGGGGCAGTGTAGGGGATAGAACGCAGGACCAAGAGTCAAGGGAACTCAGGTTCAAATCCAGCCTCACATCCTCACTGGCTCTTTGAACCTGGGCAAGTAGCTTGACCTCAGTTTGCCTCAGTTTATTAAAATATAAAATGGGGCAATAATAGTGCCTCCCTCCCCAGATCTTGAGAAGATCAAATGAGACCATATTTGTAAGGCACGATGCAATGCTACCTGTCATTACTATCACAGTAGTTGGCAGATGGTCTGAATGACTCTAGGAGATTGTTAGGTCTTTGAGGTCTCGAGGAACCTGGTTTGTTCTCTTTGGGTTCCTGGTGTTGAAGTCCAGCCCCACCTTGGCCCTTGGACTCCACTCTCCTCTCTCTCCAGGCTAGCCTTCTCCCTGGTGCTGAGTTCAGGGCCCCCCAGGGTGAAGTTGCTCAACTGCTCAATGAACTCTGGTGGTTCCCTTTGTCTAGGGCCAAAAGGAAATACCTTCATTTGGTACTGAAAGTTTTGGCAAACCTGCTCCATTCTCCCTTGCCAGTCTGGTTACACTTTCCTTCCTACTCCAGTAGGAAGAGGTCCAGTCAAGCACCTTGTTACTGTTCTCCATCTACAAAATTGAATCTCCCTTCTTGGTGGCTTTCCACAGCAGTTTCTTGAATCTCCCTCTTTATTTCTGGCTCTTTAATCCCTATGGAACTTCAGAGCTCAGTTCAAGAGATTCCCACCTTTCACAGGAGGCCTTTCCAGGTCCTCCAGGCTGCTTGTGTCTTCCTCTCAAACCACCCAAAAATGATTGTGCCACTTTTAGTAATATTTATATAATGCATCCCTCTTCTTCCCTCCTCCCTTAGAAATGTAAGCTCTTGGTTGTATATCCTCAGCATAGTGCCTTGAACACAGTAGGTCAATAAGAATTCATTAAATATTTATAATGCTCTGAATAGTTTTCTTTTTAATTTAATTTATTTATTTTTAGTTTTCAACATTCATTTCCACAATATTTTGAGTTGCACATTTTCTCCCCATTTCTCTCCTACCTCCCACCCCAAGATGTGAGCCTACTGAATCCCCTTTCCCCAATCTCTCTTATATCCTCCACCATATCCCCTCTAACTTTCTAGTAGGGGAGGATGGATTTCTATAACCCATTGCCTGTATATTTTATTTCCCAGTTGCATGTAAAAAAATTTTTTTTAAACATTGGTTTTTTAAAACTTTGAGTTCCATATTCTTTCCCTTCTCCCCTCCTCACCCACCCCTGATAGGAGAACATGCAATTCAATATAGGTTGTATATGTGTAATTATGCAAAACATTTCCATAGTAGGTATATTATGACTATATCTCCCTCCATCCTATCCCGCCCCCCCCCACTTATTCTATTTTTTCCTTTGACCCTGTCCCTTTTCATAAGTGTGTGCCTCTAACTACCCTCTCCCCTACTCTGCCTTCCCTTCTATCCTTCCTCCTTTTATCCCCTTCCCTGCTCCTTTCCTGTAGGGTAAGATACCCAATTGAGTGTGTATGTTATTCCCTCCTTAAGCCAAATTCAATGAGAGTAAGATTCACCCATTCCTTTTTCCCTTCCTTCTTTTCCCCTCCATTGCAATAGTTTTCTCTTGCCTCCTTTATATGACATAATTTACCCTCTTCTATCTCTCCCTTTCTTCTTCTCCCAATAAATTCCTCTCACACCTCTTAATCTTATTTTTAGATATTATCCCATCCTTTTCAATTGATCCTGTGCCCTCTGTCTATGTACACATGTACATGCATATACACACACTCACATATATATTTATACACACATACACCATTCTATACATATAAATGTGTATATATATACATACATATATGTATATATATATATATATTCCTTTCAACTATCCTCATGTTGAGAAAAGTCTCATGAGTTACAATTATCATTTTTCCATGTAGGAATGTAAATAGTTCAACTTTGATAAATTCCTTATGATTTCTTTTTCCTGGTTACCTTCCCATGCTTCTCTTGCTTCTTGTATTTGAAAGTCAAATTTTCTGTTCAGCTCTGGTCTTTTCCTCTATTTTATTGAATATCCATATTTTCCCCTGAAGCGTTATACTCAGTTTTGCTGGGTGGGTGATTCTTTGTTTTAATCCTAGCTCCTTTGACCTCTGGAATATCATATCCCAAGCCCTTCAATCCTTAATGTAAAAGCTGCTAGATCTTGTGTTATCCTGATTGTGTTTCCACAACACTCAAATTGTTTCTTCCTGACTGCTTGTAATATTTTCTTTTTGACCTTGGAACTCTGGAATTTGATTATGATGTTCCTACTTTCTTCCTTTTTGGATCTTTTTCAAGAGGCAATTGGTGAATTCTTTTAACTTCTATTTTGCCCTCTGGTTCTAGAATACCAGGGCAATTTTCCTTGAGAATTTCTTGAAGGATGATTTCTAGGCTCTTTTTTATCATGGCTTTCAGGTAGTACAATAATTTTTAAATCATCTCTAGTGGATCTGTTTTCCAGGTTAGTGCTTTTTCCAATGAGATATTTCACATTGCCTTCTATTTTTTTCATTGTTTCGATCTGTTTTATAGTGTCTTGATTCCTCATAAAGTCATAAGCCTCCTTTTGCTCCTATCTAATTTTGAAGGAATTATTCTCTTCAGTGAGCTTTTGAAATTTCTTTTCCATCTGGCCAATTTGGCTTTTTAAGGCATTCTCCTCCTCATTGTTTTTTTTTTTTTTGGGGGGGGGGGCTCCTTTGCCATTTGGGTTAGTCTATTTTTAAGGTGTTATTTTCTTCAGTATTTTGAGGGGAGATTTCCTTTAGCAGGCTGCTGACTCACTTTTCATAATATCTTTTCATATCATTCTCATTTCTCTTCCCAATTTTTCCTCCACTTCTCTTACATGATTTTCAAAATCCTTCTTGAGCTCCTCCATGACCTGCAACTAATTCATAGTTTTCTTGGAGGATTTTGATGCAGGAATTTTGACTTTGCTGACTTCTTCTCATTCAATATTTTGATCCTCTTTGTCCCCCCAAAAAGGTTGTGTGGCCTGATTGTGCTTCCTCTGTTTGCTCATCATGCCAGCCAATTATTTGACTTTTGAGCTCTTTGCCCCAGTAGATCTCTGCTTCCAGAGTGGAGAAAGCTGTGTCCCAAATTTCTGGGCTTTTCACAGCTGTTGTCAGAGCTGTTGTCAGAACTATGAGGAGAGCATCCTATTTACAGCCACCACAATTTCTGGCATATTAGTGTTCCTCACCTCAGGACCACCACCCAAGACTGTAATCCAGATCCAAGCAGGACAAAGAAAGAGCTATTACCTTCTGAATGGTTGCTTGGTCCCCCTATGAACTGCAGGTGAGGAGCTCCAAAGGCAGCCATGCAGCAGCAGCCAAAGCCACCACAGTGCTGCTTCCTCTGCTGCCCCAGGGGCAGGGCTTGGACCACATTCTTCTCTCACTCAGTTCCAACAGAGTTCCCTTCTGACTTTTTACTCTCTCTTTGGTGTTTATGGGTTGAGAAGTCTGGAACCTGCCACAGCTGCTGGTGATTAACCCTCCTGACGTCTGCTTCCGCTGGTGTGGGCTGTGAATCTGGGCAGGCACAGCTCATTCAGGGCTGAGCTTGGTGCCCAGCTCAGTGTGATAGACCCTTCCCATTGGCCTGCTGGGCTGCCTTCAGTGGGAGATTTGTTTCTCTGTCACTTTGTGGGTTCTGTAGCTCTGAAGTCTGTGTAGAGTCACATTTTTACAGGTATTGGAGGTGGTTGGAGCAGAAGCTCAAGCAAATTCCTGCTTTTACTCCACCATTTTGGCTCCATCTGGGTACTTTTCTAAGTACTTGGAAAACAATGAAAAAAAAATAAAAACAGTCCCTAGCTTCCAGGAGCTTGCAGTTTAAGGTTATTGATTTATTATTCGATCAAAACCTGGTGGGATACCTGGCATTTCTCTTTATTTAATTTTCTTTTGGTGTAAATATGCTCTGACTGTGTGCAGATCCCCCCAGATGGAGGCTCCCATTTGGGGGATGGCAGAGACGCACATCTGCAGAAGAGACTGTGTGTCCTTCCTACAAGAATGGGAACAGCTTCTCTCCTGTGACTGCTGGGTTAGCATCTTTAAGACCACCATCCTGGGACAGTCTCTCTTTCCAGCTGTGTTCAGGGAGTGAAAGCCCTAATCACCTGAAGGATGGGCATTAAGCATTAAACTAGGCAGTCGTACCATCCCCTTTCCCTTTTCTTCCTGACCTTTGGGTTTGGGGTTAGGGTATGTTTTCTCGGTCCTTCCAGGTTCTAGGTACAGATGATGGATCCAAGAGCTCAGGCCATAGTGACCTTAGAGGTACAATTCAAGGCCCAGCAGGGAAGTCCTGAGAAGTCAGGGTATCTGAGACATAAGCTTGATGGGGACTTGGAATGTGGAAATTAGTGGGTTGCAGGGGACCCCTAAAATTGGAAGAATGCAATCAATGGTGGCCTGATTCAATAGCAGAGACTCTCCCTGCACCCTACACACACCCTTGAAGGAAGTGAGAACATTGGGGAAGTGATATCTTTGGCCTTCAGGCAGTGGAAGCCAGGGCAAGCCTTGTTACATTAGCATATTAGCCCAGGGTTCTGGTTGGCCAATAGCCTTTTGAATTGTGACTCTGACCCAGTGGGTGAGCTTGACCTTTCAACTCTCTATCATTGACTCACAGCATCCCACCAACCACATACTGAACTGAAGAAGGTGTATGGCCAATCCCAAGGTAGCAGGCTATATAGACTGAAAAAGGGATGGATACTTGAGGGAAGGCTATGCATCATATGGACCTGAACTGGAGGTGGGGAATTGAGGGGCCTTCTAGAAATCAGGCTTCCACTACACAGATTGAGACTGGGGACTTTGGGTAAGTGGGGGATTCCTGGGGTAGGGCCAATCACAGGACCTGAGTCAGCAGCTCTGCTTGGCCCTGAGTCTGGGCCAATGAGTGGAGGATTCACACTCACAGCCCCTCACAGTATTACTATTGATTTGCACACAAGCCCACCTGCTCCCCATCCATCACCAAGGCAGGCCATGCCCTGATCTGGACTGCCTTAATTCCCTCCTCCCCACTCTGGGCTCTGCCATGAAATACCTCCCCCCCCCCGCCACACACACACACACATTCTGGAAAGACTCTCTCCCACATCCCTGGAGGATGCTGCTGGCCTCTCCTTGTCTTTGCAATGGTCCTTTGTGGCCCAGGGTTCCAATCCCTGGGCTTCTTCAGGGCAGGGCCCAGGTCATTTTGTGTTTTTCTTCACCCAGCACAAACAGCACTGAACAGGGTTAGCTGCATTTAAATCTCAATTTTTCTGGCTCATTAGTGAAATAGTGGTGACAGGAGGTGGATGTTACTTTGTCATGATCTGGGAAGCCCTTCCATGAGGGGTCATAAGAGGAGGGGGAGACTCAGCAGGGCCCTTCTCTCTGGAGGTTGGGGGAAGGGATCTGGCACCTTCCCTGACAATCAGTGTCATGGCTATTAAGCCCACAGGGGCTCTTTAGGACTCCCAGAGCGCCTGGTGATCCTGGATCTGCCTGACTTCCCCAGCCATAATTCCTCCAAGGCATTTCATCAATCATAGATGGGAAGTCAAAACCCCTTTGTTTGGTAGTGGTCTCTCAGAGATGTCTCAAGGTCTTCCCGGGAGGTCTTGTCCTCCTGGGCCCTGATTTTATGGTCTTGTCCCCTCTTCCTCTGCCAGTCCCCTCATTACCTCTAGGAAGGTCAGCAAGGAGCAGTCAGGAACTCAGCCCTGGTGGGCTGGAGGCACTTGTGCCTGAGGCTTGTGAAGTCTGTGAAGTCCGTGCCTGGTCCCATCCTGGGCCCCTGAGGGTCTGGGCTCCAGCCAAGAATTCTAGGCACTGGTTGGCTCAGTGCACAGAGGTAGACTACTCCTTCCCCTTGCTCAAGACAGAGTGTGGAAAGCCAAAGACACTGTCTGCAGCACTGAGCCAGTGCTGGGGAGCCCCAAGGCCCCAGAAATATCCACCAGCAGGAGAATGGGAGGGTGAGAGAGATGAAGAAGATGGCAAGAAAAGGAAGGGAAGGGAAACTGAGGCAGGCTGAGATGAAGTGACTTGCCCAGAGTCGTGCCCAGAGTAGTAGCTGGCCACTTCTGAAGCCAAACTTGAACATGGCCTTCCTGCCTCCAGACGGAGCACCACCTAGCTTAGCTTCCTCTAAGAGCTCAGCACCACTCCCCAGGAGAAAGGCACCAAAGAGAGAAGACCTGTCATGTGCAGTAGTGGGGGGCATGGGGTGGGAAATAGGAATGTTCTGCTGGGCCCTAACTAGGAACAGGGGAAGTAGTGGGGAATGATTCCCTTAGGAAAGCTTCCTGGCAGGAGAGGATCCCAGGATGAAAGGGCCACCCGGGGTGGTCGAGGCACTGAGCAGAGACTGGTGCATTAGAGCTAGGATGGGGCAGTGCATCGGCCTCCAGGATTCTAGGTTGCACTCAGCTCCTAGACGTCTGCCTCTCGTCCCTCTGGGATCTGCCACCCTAGGAGATGCTCCCCTATCTGAGGATGCTTCCTTAGCACCATCGCAGACCACAGGCAGACCTTAGAGAGGAGGAAGCTGCAGCAGTGCTGAATTGGAGAGCTGTTTAAGGCAGAGTGTCCCCTCCTATCCCTGCGCTGAACTGGGAGCAGCCTGCCTCCCTTCCTGGGGAGTCCCCAGCAGTTTGTCAGTCTGATGATGACCTTGAGCTTCCCCGGGAGTTCTTCCAGTGCTTGGGATTGTCTGGACCAAGGCCTCTGACGGAAGAGGGCACACAGGCATGGGAAGGTTCCCTTGGGCTCATCCAGGTACCCACAGCAGGGACGTGCTCTCCCCTCATGGCGCGCTAGCCCGGGATGGAGCTTCCCAGCTATTTTCTCCTCTTGGCTTGGGATGCTTACTGTGCTTGCAGGCACGACAGAGGGCCCCGTACATGTCTTACATCCTTGCGATGCATCCATTATGAACGCCTTCCCTCAGGGGACATTATCTCTGCCTCAGGAACTTCCCACCATAGAGAATCGATTCAGTGATTCTGTGGCGTCCCTATGGATGGAGAGAAGCCTCAGGCTCCTGTGGGTTTGCTGACAACACGGGCTTTCCGTCACAGCCTCTGGAAGAGTTCTAAGGAG
Organism: Petaurus breviceps papuanus; assembly: GCF_028583685.1. Classification (NCBI taxonomy): domain Eukaryota; kingdom Metazoa; phylum Chordata; class Mammalia; order Diprotodontia; family Petauridae; genus Petaurus; species Petaurus breviceps. The sequence continues at coordinate 34,344 of NW_027186377.1, read as the reverse complement.
CATCACGGAAGATCTGAGGGGATGTTCAGCAACAGGATTGTGGAGCCACCCCCAGGTGAACATTGCGGTGAGGCCCGGGACCTGGCTGCCTGGGCTCCCCAGAGCAGCAGGGGCCAAAGAAAGGCTCTCAGAGGGGCGACTAGGTGGCACAGTGAATAGAGCACCGGCCCTGGAGTCAGGAAGACCTGAGGTCAAATATGGCCTCAGGCACTTAACACAAAGCTAACCTTTGACCTTGGACAAGTCACTTAATCCCCATTGCCTCCTCCCCCCCCCCCAAAAAAAAGGCAAAACAAAAATTTAATTTAAAAAAAGGCTTTCAGAACCTTCCGTGGGGGAGCCTCCAAGACTAATGTGGGGTAGGTAGATGGCTAGAGATGAAGCATGGGGGTGGGGTCAGAAGCCCTGAGTTCAAGTCCACATCAGATGCTAGCAGTTGTGTGTCCCTGGCTCAGTCAGTCATCAATGACCACGTAGTCGTTAATTGCTTCCTTTGTGACCTAGCACTAAGGGCTAGGGCTATAAAGAGGGCAAAAGAGGCTGTCCTTGCCCTCTAGGAACTCAAACTCCAATGGGGATAATGACGTGCAAACATTTCTGTATAGTCAGGCTATCCACAGGGGAAATTTGAAAGCAAGGAACAGAAAAGTCTGAAAACAGAGGGAAGATACTCGAATTAAGAGGGGTGGTGAAAGGCTTCCTGTACTAGGTAGGAGCTTGTCTGGGACCTAAAGGGGTTCAGGTGAAGAAGCTGAGAAGGGAGAGCCCTCCAGGCAGGGGGAACAGCTAAAGAAAATGCCCAGAGCCTGGAGATGGAGGGGCTTGTTCTAGAAACAGTCAGGAGGCCTATATCGGTGGATGGAAAATTCATGGGGGAGTGAAATCTATCACAAGAGGGAGACGGAGTTTATAAAGGAGAGAGGTGATGTGGTAAGATTCAAGGATCTCTGGGCAAGGAGTCCCTCACCCTTTCAGACATTCAGCCCTCTCATCTTCTAATGGGAATGGGAATTTAAGATCTTCACTGCCCCAGGCCCTTTGATAGGCTTAAGTGCACCTGTAGCCTGGGGCGGGAGGCTTGTTTTTCAGGAGATACATTGTGATTGGGCATTGGGTCAAGAGGGTGGTTACATTCTCTGAGCCTGAAGAAGGCTATACAAGCCCTGATGGGAGGCTTTGCTTTGGGGCTCACTTTGAGAAGAGTTGTATGATTTGACCAGAAGAGACTCTAGGCAGTCATTGAGAGCCCCCCAATTTTGAAATCGCAGATGTTGATTCTTCCCTCTCTGGTAACTGTGATTAGGTATGGATGTAATGGTCAGACAGTTGGAGGCCTGTCTGCTTGAAATGTTTCTCTGCCTTCTTGTAACTTCTGTCTGTATACTCTGAAGTTCGGGGTGCTGACTTTTTTCCCCCTGAACTAGGTAAATGATATGTTTGATTGATTAAAGCAAGGTTGTTAACCCATTTTGAGTTGTTTTCCTTTAGAAAAGCAGATCTAAGAACCTGTGTTGGCAACCACCCAGACGCTGGTATGCTTGCCACTGCACCTCTGTAAAATAATAGAGGAACCCCCTCCCCCATTCCCCAGTGCTAGAGCTGTGTAGAAACGTCCCTTTTCTAAGATGGAGATACTGGATTCTCTCATCAGACTTCCTGTGAAATCTCCCACCCTGTCATTGCAGACCTTAAGGCACTTTAGAAAGAGGGGCTAATGTCACTATTACTTGGGCCAATCTTCATCTCACTCAGATAAGAAAACTCAGGCCTCAGGGAGGAGTGTCCCATCCAAGATCACCCAGGGAGCTATGTCTGGGGGAAGAGCCATGACCTTCTATTCAGATTTGTCCCATTATGCACTTCAAAGACTTGTGACTGCTCCTATGTCTGTCCCCTTCTCCTGATGTAGAATATGCTACTGCCCCCCAACTTTGTAGGTGTCCTACTCAAAGGCTGTCACAAAAGAAAAAATGCAGCCCTTAAGGCAGCTCCTCTGGTACTGATCCTTCACCATTGTGGGCAGATTATACATGGACAGATGTTTGAGAACCAGGATAATTGGGCAAAGCCTATGGAGTCAACCAGGAAAAGTGCTCTACCCAGCCAGCCTTTGGGAACTCAGGCAACTGCTAGTCTTAAGAGCAGAGAATACATGGTCAAGGGTAGGAGAGGAGGGGAAATGTCTTTGAAAATAAGACCCTAGAATCCAGCTCTCCATCCAAGAACTGTCTGTTAGCTGTGCTGACACTCAGGGTTTGACTTCATCAGTAGCTCTGAGTTTGAGGGTTTGGGGATCTGACCTTCTAGAGGAAGAAGGGCAGTTCCTGCTGGAACACTTGGAGTGAAGAGCCATGCAACAATCTACCTTGCTTTTACCCCTCCCCACCAAGACTCCCAGTCCCGGAGCTGGAGGAGGCTGAAGTATTAAAGGCACAACACAGCATTACCCCTCATAATGACCTTGAGTTATCTGACAAAAGGCATGTTGGACAGGGACTGATGTTAAGTCTTACACTTGAGTGCAGAAATTAAGGGAGGAAGAGTGGTCCAGGGCAGATTGCAGGTGGGTTAGTAGTAATGCTTCATTTGAGTCAAGAGCCCATAAGCAAAAATAAAATCCTCCTCCTCCATGGATGACTCCTCCTCTTCTAAGAGGAATTGAGAGTCCTTCTGACTTAAAGCCACCCCATGCTTGGGATTTCCTTTGAATGCCAATTTAATTTGGCATCACACTCTGGGCAGTGCTCAGACATTCAGAATCTCTAGCTTCCTCAGCATCCTTCATGGTCTTCTTCAGATTTTTAGATTACCCTATCAAAGTCAAATCACCCCATGTGTCTATATATATATATATATATATCCCTGCCTCTCTTAAATCCTATTTACTTGTGAGTCAAGACATCAGTCTTCTGATGTCATTGGTCTTCTCTGAGAATGAAGGATGAAAAACAACAAATTCCCAGCTGCTCTTATAATGATACAGTTCTTAGGAGTTACAAGTATCCCTTCCCATATAAGAAAGTAAACAGTTTAACCTTGTTGAGTTCCCTCTTTCCTGTTTACCTTTTTGTTTGTTTGTTTCTCTTGAATCTTGGGTTTGAATGTCAGATTTTTTGGTTCATCTCTGGTCTTTTCACCAGGAATATTTGAAATTTTCTATTTCATTAAATATCCACCCTCCACCCCCCAAAGGATTACACTCAGTGAAGCTGGATTAGTCTTGGTTGTAATCCTAGCTCCTTTGTCTTCCAGGCCCTCTGCTCCTTTAAGGTGGAAGCTGCTAAGTCTTGTGTGTTTCTGACTGTGGCACCATGATATTTTAATTTTTTTTCCTAGCTGCTTACAATATCATCTTGACCTGGAAGCTCTGGAATTTGGCTATAATATTCCTGGGAGTTTTCATTTTCACATCTCTTTTAGGGGATGATAGATGGATTTTTTCAATTTCTATTTTACCCAGAGCCATGGTTTTAGAGGCAGGAAACTGGGGAAAGAAAGGAAGAAACAAACACAAAGTAAAAAGGAAAAGACAAGGGGGAAGGAAGGAATAATCATAATAATTTAATTTTGTAGCACCTTGAAATTTCAAGTATAAGAGCTAGCCCAGTTAGGAGTTTGCCAAGTGAGATTTCTGTTGACCCCACCCATACATGAAGTCTACACTAACACAGCCTTGCGTTGTGACCATCAGCATAGTGTCATAACCAACATGGTAACCACCATTGCTTTTAGCATCACCATTGCCATCCTGAGCAATATAAAATTGCCCCCACCACAATGACCCCCTCTATCATCACCATCACTGTCAGCCTCTTCTTCATCATCACATTTGCACATTATCCATTTCTCTCCCTACTGCTCTCTATCAAGTCACTAGGAACCTCCTCTTTTCTGCCGCCTTTTTGAGCTTTGGTGCTCACTGACATTGGTTCTAACCCTCTAGCTGGAGAGTGAAATGGGCAGCTCTTCCCCAAACTTCCCACTGAGAAGAGCACCCAGGGAAGTCATCTCCTCATTTCCCAGGTGGATGCATTTCTTGGGAATTCTCCATCATGCCTCCTCACCAGGTACCTTCCTTCCCAACCCCATTTTTCAGCTTCTTTTTGTGTGTTGCCTTCCCCCATTAGATTATAAGGTCTTTGAGGGCAGGGTCTGTCTTTCTTTTTCATGTTTGTATCCCCACCACTGAACACAGTGACTGACTAGCACAAAGAAGGCACTTAAGGAACATTGATTGACCTGACATCACGATGCCACCTCTACCACCAGTTTGCAAGAAGGACCTTGGTTCAGTCAGGGTTGGCAAGAAAAGTCGGAGATGACACTTGCACAGAACTTTACACTTTGGCTTTCATTTGATCCTTACTTCTTCCCTCTGAGGGTCACCCTGCCACAATGATATCTTACTTTGCAGGTGACACAAGTGTGACTCGAAGAGACTGACTAACTAATCCAGATTTGCATGGCTGGGGAAGCACCAGAGATGAGCATTTGGACTGAGATTGACTAAATTCAGGGATCATCCCAATGCACACACACACAATGCATGCATGTACACATGTGTGCACACACATGCATGTACACAACACACATGCACACACACCTTCAGACATGTGTGGGGAAGGCTGCAACTGTAGCCAGGAGTGTAACCTCCAGACAACTCCATTTCACAGGTGTCTAGGCCATGTGCTCCTGCACCATCGTGTGGACTTTGGGAAAGCGTCTAGGAATAAAGTGAGTGTGCAGGCATGTGTGTGTGTGTGTATGTGTGTGCATGTGTGCGTGTGTGTGGGTTGGCCCCCAGATGTTCTGTTTACTGTATATGCCCTCGCCTTGGAGCCCATTCACCCAAAAGATGAGTCTGTGATTACACAGAGATTCAAACTCGGCCCTACTTGCATCACTAAGGTGGTACCGTATGCTGCAAAGAGTGCTGCCTTTGGAGTCAGAACGATGGCTCTGCTATTTGCTTCTCTGAGTGACTTTAGGCAAGTTATTTCATCTCTAGGTGCTGTCTCAGTTTCCTCCTCTGTAAAATGGAAGGGGAATTGGACAGGGGTTTTCAAGTTTTATAGAACAAGCCCTTTTATGAAGGGGATTTGTTATGAGAAACTTGGATTTAGTCCAACGGCAGCATTTGAGGACCTAGAGGGCCATGTATGGCCTGGAGGCCAAAGGTTCCCCACCCTGGCCTAGATGATGTCTGTGGTCTCTTTCAACTCTAAATCCTATGATTCTGTGAAAACCATTTGGGAGTCTGTCCTGCTTCCCGAGGGATGTGCTCGAGAGGTCAGACTCTGTAAGTGCAAGATTTTACCAGATTCAGAGGGGGAGAACCTCGAGAGACCCCTGGTGGTCTTTACTTTCTCATCCACATTCTTATGGTCTACTGTGACATTCTCATAATGGGGAGGTGACTGGGAAGTGGGCTCTCTAATGCACGATCCCCCTGCCTTCACTGGCAAACAGTCCTGGGGAATCTGGGTCCTCGGCAGTTTGGGTAAGATACTGCGTTCCTGCCCCCCAGGGCCCAGCCCAATACAGCACTACCTTAGAGATGCCAGTGTGTCCCAATGCAACACTTTGGCTTTGCTTGGCTGTTTAAACCCAAAATCCCAGGATCAGTCTTGAGCTGAGCTTATAAGACATCTGTGAATCCACCTAGTCCAATCATCTCATTTTAAAGGTGAAGTAATTAATGCCTAGAAAAGTGAAAGGGGTCCCATACCTGTCATATGGTAGCCCTGGTATCAGACCCAAGGTCCTCTGACGCCAAAATAGGCTCTACATGTCAGGGCTACTCAGGCCTCTAGGCATGCTGGGTCGTTCGCAGCTCTTCACAAAGACCGTGCCTGAGTGTGAGTGTGTGTAAGTCAGTTTCTGTGTTTGTGTGGATTTGTATCAGTGTGTATTGGTGTGTTTGTGTTTGTGCGTGTTTGTGTCTATGTGAGGATAGATATAAGCATTTGTGTGTATATGTGAGTGTGCATTTGGTGTGCATATGTGAAATGTGTGAACGTTTGCATTTGTGTGATTATGGGCGCATTTGTGCATATGTGTGAATGTGCACACACGTGTGAATGTGTGTATGCATGCGTGCCTGGCCACTTAGGTACAGTTAGGCTTGATCACAAGCAGCCCTGAGAGGTGAGCAAGGTTAAGTAACTAATATTTCTTTTTACAAGGAATTCATTTTCTTTCAGATTGGGCCTTTTACATGCAACTTCTAGAAGGGCCCATGGGACATCACAGATAGCTGACATCCCCTACCTCTGCCCCTCCAACTGTTGGCACCATGGCTGCCCAATCCTTTTAGAAAAAAAAAAAGAATTACTTCTTGAGGGATTCTGGGGCGGGGGCTTTTGATAGACTGAAAAAATAAGACCAAAATGACCTCTACTAGGCTACAATGAACCCTGTGGCCTGGAACCATCCATGCCCAAGCACTTGTGGAAGGAGTCTCCTACTCACACTCAGGGCAAGGAAGGGTGGTCCCAGGAGCAAGTCAGTGACAAGATGCCACTTTGGCAACATAGTGTCAGCTCTGCAGGCAGACCCCAGCCCCTGGCAGAGGGAGAAGCCATATTTCAAATGGCTGTAATTCCAAGCCAAGACAACTCCAGAAAACTAGGCCCACTGCACTCAGAGGGAGACCTTGTGAAAATAGGATGTTGAATTTGAGGGACATAAGCATAAGGTTGGCCAGGTAAATGTCTGGTAATGAGCAGGCCTTAGAAGCCAGGCTGGACGGTGAATTCTGCCATGAGTCTCTTGGGCTCCTGGCCCGTACTACGTCCTCTAGAACTGATGGGGCATATGGATTATTCAGGGAGGGCTTGCCCCTCTGGGGTTAGGGGCTCATTCACCTTTGGTGTCCACCTGTCACCCAAATCTTTACTGTGGCTCCAAGAAGCTGAAAAATGAGCAGTGGACATACCCCAGTAAACCATCTCAGCAGACAGGCTAAGCCAGGCAACCCATGGACCTCAACTCCATTGGTGAGCATGTGGAATGGGCAGAAGAGAACAATGGCTTCCAATGTCCAAGAAGGCAATGGAAGTGGTCACTGTGGAGCCCTTAGAGCTTGGTCACACATGAAGGCACCAACGTCATCCATCCCAGGCCATGGCCAGTCATTCTGACATCTGTCCTGTCACCGGACTTCCCTGACTCTGGGAGAAAGAGTGGCGCTGGGGACTGAGCACCTCTGCCTCATCTCAATCCAATAGTCAAGATATCAGCTGCGATGTCACTGGTCCTCCTCAGAGACAAGCGGCCACAAGTGATGGAGGAGGTGGAATCCATCATCTCTGCTGTCCTTCAGAGCTTGAGATCAGGGATTCTGCGATGCCCCTTCCCACTCACCCTAGGGAGCAGGGCCCAAGGTTGTTTAGGACTGTTGAAGGATGAATAAGGAATACAAGCTTGACAGCCTCAGAAAAACGTGGACAGACTTGCACGAAATAATGAAAAGTCATGTGCAGAACCAAGAGAACATTCGTTGTCTACAGTAACAGCGGGATTGTTTTAAGAAAAACTTGGAGTGACTAAGTCATTTTGACAGATACCCAAATTAAATGCAAAGGACAAGTGAAGGAAGACACCGTCTGTGCCCAGATAAATAGATGTATAGAATGGTTGTGTGTGCGTGTACATGTGCTTATTTGTGTCTAATGTCTAATGGCACCCATTTCCAGGGTGTGGGAGAAGAAAAAAAGAAATTTACTGATAACCTTATTAGATGATTAAAAGACATAGTAAGTTGTACATATCAGAATTGCAGTTTCATGTGCAATCACCTTTTTTTTTATTATTATTAAACTGCTATAGAAATGCTTATTTTATTCCATGAACTAAAAATAAATTTTTAATAAAAGATGAAAAGCAGATTGTTAATGGGCACACTGCTTCACACACACACACACACACACACACACTCACACACACACAACTTGGCAACAGGGGAACTGACCCAGAGACACCCCACACAGCCTGGGGAGGCAGAGGACCACTGTGATGCAAGCTGCTCGAATTAATACCATTGGACTGCCTCATGTTGCCTCTTTCTCCGGTGCCCAGCACACAGTAGGTGCTTAATAAAGGCTGGACTGGCTGCGTGTCCTGTACATCCGTTTCCAAACGTGTAAAGTACATGAGATATGAGGCAGGATGGCATGGAAGGGTGACTGTGTAGCCTCTAACCCTGTGGCCCTCTGAGGGGCCAGACAGGGCAGGACAGTCTTTCGGAAGCCAGGGCTCCAGCCCTAGGTGAAGCTGCTGAAAGTGGGGGAAGGGGAGTGTAGCAAAGATCAAGACCCAGCCTTGAAGCTGAGAAGTTCAGAAAATCCCGACTCCTGATACTCACTGAGTCCATGAAGCTCCGCCCCCTCTTCTGTCCAATGGTCAAGGCATCAGCCCGTGATGTCATTGGTCCTCTTCAAAGACAAACAACAGCAAGTGATGAAGGACGTGGAGTAAATCTCGGACAAATAACATCCCGGGGTCTAAGCCTCAGTTTCCCCACTTGGAAAGTGGGAATAATGGTAGCGCCCAGGTCACAGGGCTACTGTGAATTGCAGCTCAGTGATGAGCTAACCCAGGTGAGGGCTTTGTAGTTGCCAAGGAGCTTGGCCATGCACATCGCCCTGAGCGCCTTTCTTCCAGGTCAGTGATTGACTACAGACGGGGGAGCTAAACACCCCTTAGCCGACCCTGCATTTGCACCTCATCACAGGCCCAGCGATGAACGAAAGACGCCCCCCCACGCCCCCACTAACACGCACACCGGCCCTCTCCTCCTCCCCCCACGCCCTTCCCCACAAACACCGCCTGCTTTGAGTCCTCAGGAGCAAACGCTCAGAAAAGGAGCCGGCGGGACGCGGGACGCTCGGAGGCAGTGCGCTGAGCCCCAGCGAAGTCTGTCCGGGTCCGAGCTTCGTGACTCGCCGCCGGGACCAGCGTGAATCCCGCGCGCCCTAGAGCTCTCACTAATCCTTTGGACCAGCAACACCCCGGTGCCAGGCCCAAGGAGGATGGGAGAGCACGCTGCAGGGCTCTTCCGTTGTGGGGCATCCTTCACACAGCCTGGCACCATTGGACCTCGTAGGAGAGCAATATGGGTGTCAAGGTGCCCCGTAAACTCTCGTGGGATCCAGATGAAACTGCCTGGTCACTCACTGTGGGTGTGCCCACGTCGTGGAGGGCAGCTCGGGAGCTCCTGGCATTCATGGCCTGGGCCTGCCTCTCCATATCCAGGCCAGGGCAGACCCCGGACTGACTGCCCAGGAGTCCACCCTCTGACGGCCTGGCCTGGGGAGCCCCCTCACTGCAGGCTGGGCCCCTGCTCGTGGGGATGGGACTTAGAAACACAGGGAGGAGCTTGGGGGCCGAGGAAGGTGGGGACACAGATACAGCACATTGCCTATGGCACAGAACAGTGACTGATGGGGGGACATTGGGTCTGTTGCGTTTTCTTTTGGTCTTGGATGGCTTGGTAATGGCAGAAACAGCTGACTGAGAATCTCACAGAGAAAAAGAGTCCAGAGCTCTCCTTATGGGTAGCTGAACTCAGGCAGCAGAGGTCTTCTGGACAGCCAGCCCTGGCTGGGCCCTCCCCAGTAGGTGCCAAAGGGGAGAGGAACCAGCCTGGACTTTAGGGAGGCAGCATTTGGGCACAGCCTCTCCAGATCTGCTGAGCAAGAACGGGCCTCCTTTAAAGGCTGGGGCTGAGCCTCCCTGGCCCGGCTTCCTCCACACTCCCAGAAGTCCTAGCTCTGCCTAGATAAGCAGGCCAAATGTAGATTCCTCTTCCTGGCATTCCAGGCTCCACCCTCCCTCTCTGATCTTTTTTTTTATCTCTGCCTAAGCACACTATGTGTCCTAGGAATTGTGGGTGCCTACCTGGGTCTTCTGGGTCTGGCCAGAAGCATAAAGTGGTTCTGTGGCTAGACCCAGGCAGCTGGCCCTGGGTAGGTTATCTCATTTTATTCACACAACAGCCCTATGATGTAGTTACTACTATCCTGATTTTACAGACGAGGAAACTGAGGCAGACAGACATTAAGGTGACTTCCTCAGGGTCACACAGATAGCAAGCATTTGAAGCCAGATTTGAACTCAGGTCTTCCTAACTTCAAGCTCTGCCCCAACAGAGCAGACACTTGATTGCCAGGGCTAGCTGCCTCCAGGCCTACGTTGGCACCCAAGAAGGAGGCTGGACAAACAGGGCACCCAGGAAAAGAATGAGATGAGGTGAAACATTGGCAAAGCAACCCTGACACCTGGTCATGGCTGAGTCTCCTCTCTCCAGCTGGCCTCTTCCAGATCCCCCTCTCCAAAGTCTGGAGGCCAGGCAAGACCCTCTGCTTTCACTGAATCACCTGGCCACAGACCTAGACATGAGCCACAGCCCACTCTCATTGGCCCCCTTCCTCCCACTCACATACTCTCACTCACACACACCCATACACATACACACACATACAGACACACTCACACATACACAGAATTTTCAATCATAGAACTAGTACCTGGAAGATGAGTTCCATGCCCTAGAAACATTTCTTAAAGGACTCAGAGCAGAGACTTGAGCTTCCTGCATCTGTAATTAAATTGTCAAGAGTCCAGAGAAGTCCAAAAAGCATTTTTCAGTGTATGGCTAGCCCCACAGTGGAAAAAGCCAGCTATGCATTTTCCTTTCAAAGCTGCTGCCCAGGAAAGCCAAGTGTGGAGATGGAGAGCAAAGGCTAATGGTTGCAGCCCAGCTCCTCTGGCCTTTGTTACAACCACCCTATAGATGGGCAGTCCGCATCTGGGGGACCCCAGCCAGGACAGCCCTGCCTTCTTCCATGCCTGCTCTCAAGAATTTCTTTAGAAGTATGGTAGGAGCCTCCAGCCCAGTGAGGCCACACCTGGGCTGTGAGCCAGGTATCCAATATGGTGGCCTGGCAGGATGGAATACACAGAGGTAGGAAATCTGCATTCTAGAGCTCACTCAGCTACTTACCATGGGACTGCTGGCAAGTCGCTGCCCTCTCTGAGAGGCTTGCTCTCCATAGGATGGAAAGAGTGAGTGCTACCCCCATTGAGGCTCAAGTGAAAGAACACATAGGGTGATGCTTGATGGAACAGCATTGTGAGGTATGGATAATTCAGCTATAGTCACCAAGCATTCGTTAATTATATAAAATTGTAGAAAGTACAACCCTCCATGCTCTAGGTATGCAGAGACAAAATCAGTATTTGCCTTGGCAAAGCTTATTTCTGAGGGGCAGGGGAGGGAGTATGTGTATATGGGGAGGTAGAAAAGAGTGCTTGAGGCAGATGGGAAGAGAGGAGACAAGACCAGCCAGAAAAGTGACCGCAGAAGGCAACTGATGGGGATACAAACCGTGTCCTAAAGGTTGAGTTGCTTTTCAGTACTTTGTGAAGCCCCTAGTTTATTCTGCAGCCTGAAGGTGCTCTCGGGTCCTTTCCCTTCATCTTGAACCTGGACCAAAAGAATCCATTTGTTCTGCCTTATCCCGTTCCCCGGCTCCTAGAATATTTAGCTTGTGTCAGCCTGCTCTGTCCTTAAATCCTTAAACCGTAAATAATTCCCTTTGTCTCCTTCACCCTAAGCTGTCCTCTAATCTTTAACCTCCAGAAAACCTCAGAGGGCACATCACCATTCTGAAACCTCTATAGAAACATAACTGCCCCAAATGTTGGGGGCCCACTTAGCTTTCTTGACAAACAGGACTGTGATATTTTTTCACATAAAATAAAAAGCTCCCATTGGCCAAAAGAGAAGGTCTAAGGGAATTCTTTCACACCTGAAGCCACTCTCCCTACTCTAAGCCGCCTCATGTAAGCCCACGGTCCATGTGAGCCCGTCTCTGTGCTCCCAATTGGGCTGTTGGAGGTAGTGCCCTGGAGCGGTGGTTGAACTGTGTGGGTAACCCTCCCTGTCCCTTCTGCCAGCCCCACTGGGGCACTGCCCATTAACAATTGGTCAGCTGACTCATTTAGCTCCCAGAAAAGGCATCTTCTAAAGCCCTTAGCAAGAACAGGAGTTAATCATCGAATGAGCGAGTCTGTAGAGGACTTGAGAAACACAAGAACACCTAACTTCACTGTCTAGTCCAGGAGTCAATAAACCTTTGGTTACAGCCCACTGTGTGGCAGGCATTGCCCAGGCCCTGGGGGTACAGCCTTTAGTTAGGGTTCTCTACGTGGCAGGCACTAAAACTTGTTCCTGGCCTCAAGGTGCCTACATTCTAAAGGGGGTGGGGTGGGGAAGACTTTCTACATCAAAAGAAGCTGCAAGGTAGGGGACTGAAGGAGGTTGTCCCCACACCTTCACAGTGGTGATGCCCAGAGAATGGAGCCCAGAGGGGACTGAAGGAGTGAAGGTGACTTGGCCTGGTGTTGGACGAGCTCTGCCTTTGTGTGTGAAGGACAGAGAGCAGAATTGCAGAGAGGCAAAGGAGGAGGGCGGGGTGGGGATTTAAAGGGATGCCGTGTGGAAGAGTGATCGGATCAGTGATCAACCTTTTCACTGTAAGGCTGTGGCCTTCCCAGAGATTAGAACTCGGAAAAAGGGGCCAAAGTTTCAGAGGGCTGAAGGAGAAGCAAGCGGCTGTGGAGCCCTCCCAGCTATCCTGGCTCAGGCAGGGGGAAGTCTCCCTGCCCTGGGGGTCTTCAAGCACAGACTGAACGGTTATGAAAGAGAATTCTGGGAACCATAAGGACTGCATAAGTGGCTTCGACATCCCCACCCACTCTGAAATTGTCCTTCTGTGAAGACAGATAGGGGATTCCGGAGAGACAGGTGAATGGTGATGTGCTCAGCTGGGGAAGAAGTGTGTCCGAAAGCAGGGCTTTCTGGATGGCAGCTCCGCATCCAGGGAAGGGACAGTGATGAGCCGAACAAGACCCCCTATGGGGACGCGGCCTGTGCTGGCATGTGACTTGACTAGGGGGTGGCCTGTGAGGACTGGTAGGAGAGGCTTGCAGAACTCCTTAGGACGCACCCACTTCTGGCTCAGGAGGCACTCTTTTCTCTGTACGGTTGGCGGATCAGAAGCACGTGGAGCGTAGTTGTGGGGGCCCCAGTGGGGGGGGGGGGGCGGGGGGGGGGCGGGGTCTTCTGCCTCTTCGGGGGGGGGGGGGGGCTTTTCATCAACTGAGCTTACTGCGAATGGTCACCAGCTTCTCATCATGTGTGAGCCCAGAAACTGAGATCCTGGACCAGGGAAGGTGAATGCAGGCTGCACTGAGGTCAGAGTGGTTGATGGAAGTCCTAGAATATTTGCACCTGAAGTGGGTAAGGACCATGTTCATAATTAAGACAGCAGGCCTTGGTCGGTGCCCCTGGAGCCTCCCTCACCATCTCCATGAATGCCCAGATCCCAGCCACAATCCCCAGTGAAAGCACAAGCCCCTGGAGGGGAAGGCCCTCCAGTCTTTGGGTCTCTAGGGCTTACCAGGATTTTTTGGCACCAGGGAAGTACCTGCTCGTGCATTCTCATCCATCGTTCATGCAGCTATCCTTGGCTCACTGGTTCACCCAGTTTGATGGTTTGCAAAGTCCTTTATGTGATGTGTCTTTCATTCCTCACAACACCCCTCTGAAGCAGGCACCACAGGGATTACATTAGCCCCTTTTCCACATGAGGAAACTGAGGGTCTGAGTTGCTAAGCACCTCTCCCCAGCCACAAAACTGGCAAATGTCTAAGGCAGCATTTGAACTCATGTCTTCCTCTGGCCAGCCTCTGACTGCTGGTGAGAGAGTCAGATAGGCAATATGTCAGTCAGGGCTTGTGACACATGAGTGATGGAGTGTGGTCATTGCCAAGACCCCATTATGGAAGAACATGAAGCAGAGGCCCTCTCCAAGCTTCTCATCTGGAGAATACCTCTGAGCTCAATGACCTCTGGGGTTCCTACCTCTGGCATCCTAGACCCCTTGATGGCTTTTGAGAGTGAGGTCAAGGAAACTGGTTTAATGTCTATGAATTCAGACTTTGGGGCCAATGCTGTCTCCTCGAGCCCTCCAGGACACTTCCTGTCAGTGTGCCCACAGAGCACCAGTCCTGGTCAGTCGGGCCAGACTGGGAAGGTTGGCTGGTAGATAAGCAGCAGAGAGTCATGTCCATCCTCTGATAGCAAGCCTGGATAAATGCAGAGCCTCCCCTCCCCCAGCCCTAGAGATCTGGCCCCAGGGGTTTTACTGTGGCCTCCACAGTCATTCTAAGACCCCTTCCTAAAGGCTTGGGCAGCTGTGATCCATGCCAGAGGCCTAACAAAGTGCCAGAGCTGGACCATGTTGAGGTCCCCTGCTATAAACAGGAAGAGAAGGGAAGCTGAGGGAAGAGAGAGAGCTTTCCCAGGCTGCATCCTCCCAAAGGAAAAGGAGGCAGAAGGCAGAATGAGAGGTGGTGGTTTCTACCCCAGAGGGTGGCAGGTGTACCCTGTTAGGGAAATACGCTGAATTCCATGCTTAGCCCCAAAGGGAGTAAGGCCAGCCACTGTCTCGCAGATGGGTGCTCCTGGCACTGCCACCCTCCTGAATGCCCCGTTGGAGCTTCTAGACTCCACAGCTAACCCCCACCCTCATCCCTGCCCAGTACTGTCTGAGAGTTTCTCTGTGAAAAATTCATCTTGGGCATAACATCATAATTCTCCCCTCCCACACACTTTTCTTCCTTTTGTAAAAATCAATACCCTGGAGGAATGAAAGCAACTCTTGAGAGAGAGAGAACAAAGGCTTAAAGTTCTCAACTCATCACATTTCTCCTCCAGGGCTCTGGGGACTGGGCAGCCAGGCCAGGAGGCAGAGCAGGGAGGGAGTGAGCCCAGAGCTGGGGTCAGGGAGGAAAGGAACACCGGTGCACTTGGTAGGATTTACTTGGTCTCAGAAGTGGGGTTGGGGAGAAGCTGGAATCCAGCACTCTCAGAAGAACACCAGGGCTCACTATGAGCCTGGCATCACAGGCAGATGGGGACCTGAAGCAGGACTGAGGGGTCCCAACCTCCAGCAGCCCAGGAGAGCCAGGACCAGGTTGAGTCCTTTAGGACACAATGGTCAGTGCCAAGACTACCCCTGACCTCTCCTAGGAATTTCAGGTGGAGAGGAGGCCACAGAGAGGGAGTGGGGTGGGGGAGAGGGGGCCTTGCCTCAGAGGGGATATTGTTTCCTCAAGACAAGAGACAAGGGACAAAACTGGACCTGGCACTAGACTGTTACTTGGACAAGTCTAGTGAATTCTCCTTGACAGATGTGTTTCGAGTGCCTTCTGCAGACAAGACCCATCCCTGACCATCGGCTAAGAAGAGAATGACTCTTTCCCAAGGTTTCCTGGACTGGGGCCTCCTGGACACTGGTGGGAGTGGGTAGTCGGAAGCCAACTTGAATCCGCTTTGGCCTGTGTAGGCCCCCTTTACAACCCAAATGCGCAGGCTCTGAGGGTCAGAGAATCTCAACCTGGCAGAGCAGGGCAGGGCCTGGCCAGCATCCCTAGTCATCGGCTGTTGGGCCTCTACTCACAGACCTCCCTGGATGGGAATCTGTCCCATCTCAAGGCAGCTCCCAGCACAGCTTCCAAGGGCTGAACGTTTGTCCTGAACGTGTGCTTTTGTGTCTTTTGAGGTCCGCTTGTGATAGAAGGGGAGACTGAGGTTCAGAAAGGGAAGAGACTCGGCCAAGGTCACCTTGCCTGTCAGTGATCTCCCCACACAGACAGACAGGCAAGCCAAAGAGGGATCGGTTTCCTGTGGCAGCTATCTTTAGTCCCCTGCCAAGTGGGAGCAATTCCCTTGTACTCGTTCTCTGAAGTCCTAAAACTGTGATTGCGGCCTGAGTCATGACTCTTCTTACCCCCAGCACATCGTGTTTCCTTCCAGGCAGGCAGCTGCAGAGAAGGAGCCCCTCCTCCCCAAGTGCTGGAGGGCCCCCCAAGGAGCCCCTGGGGAGCTCTGCCTCCAGCCTGTCTCCAGGCAGGCACACGCCCACTTGGAAGGCGTGGGTGCTCCACACTGACCAGGCTTGGAAGGACAAGGCCCCGTGATCCCTTCGCTGCCCCCATGCCTTCCCGTACCCACCTTCTCTCCCTAATGAGGGCAGCAAGGGGGAATACCTTTCCATTCCTCACGTCATTCACTCTTTCCTGGAATATTCCAGAGCACCCTCCCCCACCCAAGGGACAGATGTTTCCAAGGTCCAACATCCTGGGGTCTAGGTGCTGTATGACAGTCCTAGAGTGACCCCTGACAGGGCCTGCAGAAGGGCAGTAAATCCCACCATGTTCATGAGCCTTGCCTCAGGGAGCTGTCAGTCCAGTAGAAGAAGGGACCAGAAGGTCCTTTGAGGAATACTCCAGAGCCCCAAAGGTCTCTGAAGTGAGGGTGGGGGGAGTGCCCCCCAGACATGGAGAATAGCCCATGGGAAGGACCATGGGCAGATAAGGAGCTCCACTTCATGGGCCAGAAATGAGGCCCATTGGGCTAGAACACAGAGTGTGAGAAGAGGAAAAATGGAAGGGAAGGCTGGGAAGGTCTGGGGAGCTTTCAATGCTACAGATGCTGTCCATAGTTAATCTCAGAGGGGATGGGGAGTTTGGGAGGGGCAGAGCCAGACCTTGGCTTTTGGGGGTATATTTAGTAGCCATGTGGGGGATGGAGGTAGGGAAGCCAGTTAGGTACCTACAATGGTCCCAGTTCGAGGGGATGCATATCTGACTACCAGTTGGCGAGACCACGACCCGTTCAAGGAAGATTGTGGAGGTGGAAATGACAAGGCTTAGTGACTTCTTGGATAGGGTGAGGCGCAGGCAGGAGGGCACATGAAGAAGAGGGGAGAAGGAAGAAGCAGCTGGGGTTTGAGCCTCAGGGAGGGTTTGGTTAACAGAGAGGCAGAGGCTGACTGGTCACTTTGGTCCCACTGCGATCTTTGGCATCCACCAGACTTGGATCCATCAGGGCAGGGTCTGAGGCTTCCTCCTCCACCCCTGGCTTCTGGACACCAGGGAATATGGAGCCACGGGCTTTCTGGGAGGTGGGTCATGCCTTCTCCCTGTGCCCTAGACCTGGAAGATGCCCTAGGCTTTATCTAAGCAAGCCCTTTCATTTTCCAGAGAAGGAAACTGAGGAGAGGAGAGTGAACAAAGCCCAAGCTCCCTGGCAGTGTAAGACCCAGGCTGGAACGGCCCCTCCCCACCTCCAGTTCCCAAGATCTTTCTTGGGAGGGGCCGCCATGCCTGAAGCCTTCCTGGTCCCCTCCCCTTTCCCTCCAGCTCAATGGCATTTTTGTTGATGATGCTGAGCTGAGAGCGGCTGGTGAAGAAGGCCAGGACACACGGTCAGACTGTTAGTGTGGAGGATTCAGGTCAGAGAAGAGCCTGCTGTGAGCGGGGTAGGGGGAGAGGTCCAGCTGGGGCACTGCATTCAGAGGGGCAGAGCTTCCAAGGACCAAGAAGGCCATGATGGTGCCAGAGGACTGCGGCCGCTTCTGAAGACCATCATGTATGAAAGTCTTTAAAATGGAGGTAGTTCAAAGCAGAGCTGGCCTGAGGAAGGGGTCTTAGCCAAGTGAGGATGGTGATCATATAAAAGAGAATATTGGGGGGGGCATGATAGGCCCTCAGGCATTCCCACGAGGCTCTGCACTGGGAGAAGGAATTAGCCTGGCAGTGCTCGGGCTCAGGGGCTGAGAAAGGAGCCATGGAGCCAAGTTACCAGGAGGCAGACTGAGGCTTGACATCAGGAAAAAGCCTCTAATGCTGAGAGCTAATGGGAGTAGCCCAGGGAGGGGCTGGGTCTCTACTCCTTGGAAGTCTCCCAGTAGAGGCCTGATGACCACTTACTGGAGAGAAGGGATTCGTGTCCATTGGGGGGCCAGTAACTGAGGGCTCATCCATCCTGGGGGCTGGTCTCCTCTTCCCTAAGCCTGAGGTGGCCAGCCCTCCCCTTGTCCAAGCAGACTGGAAGCCAAGCAGAAGCACCCTGCCCTCCCCTCCCCCAGAGGTGGCCAGCCCTCCTACGGCCGCTCCCCCAGCCTGGGCTGGCTGAGGGCCAAGCAGAAGCACCCCGGGGCCCCCAGAGAGGCGGCCAGCCCTCGCACACCCCGCTCCCTCAGTCTCCTGCCCCGCACTGAGTCAGAGGCAAAAGGGACCAGCCGGCCGAAGCCTCCTCGCTCCACTAGGGAGGGGGGCGGCAGCCCTCGCCCTCTTAATGTCTGTGCCAATCCCGGCCCCCTCGGCCGGTGCAATTCCGCAGCCGTTACGCCGCGGCCATCCGCGGCTCCAAGTGCCATCACTGTCAGGGGCCTCAGGCTGGGCCTGCCACCAGACAGCCGCCTCTATCTGCAGGCTGGTAATTTAGCTCAGGTTTCACATCCTCAAAGTACCAGGAGAGCGTCGGAGTGACAGCGAGGGGGCGGAACACGGTGGCTCCGGGAGAGAGATACAGTCTTTAAAAATAGAGAAAAGCCGTCTCTGGAGCCCCGAGCCTCGCACTGACGGGCGTCCTGAGGTGATTCCAATTATGAAGCTGTTAGCAGGCACCCAAGGCGCGCCAAGTGGAAACCGTGGCTATGCAGACGAGAAGCGCACATGTCAGCCGTCCTTCAGCATCTCCTCTCCTCTGAGCCTGGCACAGGGTGGCAGGGGAGTCGGTGCTGGCAGCCTGCCAGCTGGGCAGTGACATGCCGGCAAGGACCCTGCTCTGCAGATCCAAAAAGCAGGTTAAAAGCCCCTTCCCCCCTCCACCTTCCCAAGCAGCAGCCCCTCTCGGAGCAAGAGCTCTACTCTGAGCCCCGTGCCAGGGACGGCAGCCCTCCCCCCAAGGCACACACGTGCAAACAAGCATACACGCACACGTGTACAAACACACATACACACGTGTACAAACACACGTACACACACGGACCAGGTATGAGAGCTAAAGTCCCGTGCACAACAAACACTGGTGAAGAGCTTCCTAGTGCTCGGATCAGGCCATGGGAGAGATAGAGGGACACAGGGAACTCCCAGTTGAACAGGGAGATTGGGCATATACACGGGTATTTCACTTTACGTGCAAAACTATATGACCAGGGCACCAACTTGGTGCACAGAGAGTGCCCATGGGACCAGGGAGGGAGGGTGCTACAACCTGGAGAATCAGGGGAGGCTTCCTAGAGGTAGCAGCCTTTAGGCTGGCCTCAAAGGATGGGCTCACAGGAACTGGAGTTCTGAGACTTCCCCTTCCCCTTTAAGGAGCCCCTTTTAAGTCTCCTCCCAAGTGGGCATGGACTGGGTTCAGCTGACCCACTGAGTCAGTCAGTGCTGCCACCCTGAAACAGCGGAAGTGTGGGGGCCTCACCTCTAAGGAGAGGCATTACACTCCTTGAATTCTATGGCTCTTACCTCCCTGCCTCCCAGCTCTGGAGAAAAACCACTCAGGGTTTAGGCTAGGGTCTCCTCTAATAGGCTAGCACAGACGCACTCCATGTGTATGTAATGTAGATCAAGCATACAAAAGCCATTCATTTCCACCAACAAAAGAAACACCACAAGAGACTCACAAACATGGGTTCACAAGCACGTGACAGTGACTAACAACTACTCTTGTACTCCCCTCTGAGGCTGATTTTCAGTCATCGAAACATGGAACAGTTTACGGGACTTTGCCATCACCTCAGCTTTGCACTGTGCAAACACCTCCATGTCCATGTCTTCTCATGAAGAACCCAAGTCAATATCAGGAGCTCCCTCCCCACCTGTCAGACACCCACGGTCACCTCCAAGCCTGGAAAGGTCACTGATTAGTCATCTAAGCTCAGGAAAGAACCACAGATCAGAAGAGACATTGAGAATGCTGACCCTAGTCTAGTCCCAGGCACACCTAAGCCAAAAGAGACTTTGGCCACATGTTGAGTCACTGTGCTGCTAGGGAAAGGACATGGTTCTTCCCATGGAGAACCCCGGCTTGCTCTACACAGCTGAAGAGACAGCTTGAGTGCAGGGTCCCTCTCTTCATGGTCCACGAAGTGGGCCCGTATTCTGGGCTCAGGGTAGGCCACCTCATGCAGACATCCCTTCCCATCCTCATGCGAAAGCACTGGAGTCCTTCAGCACTGAGCTAGTGTGTGTGGTTAATGGGAAGTAGCCCAGCCTTACTACCCTCGGAAAGCAATTGAAGAAAAAGGGAAGGGAGAGATTTCCTGTCGAAGGGATCAGTGAGAACAAAGGTATAGGGACTAGAGAGCACTCGGGGTACTTGGGAGGCAGCTGACTGGTTTCAATGGCATTTGGCAGGGAGAGGAGGAAGAGAGCCCAGTCTAGTTGGATAGGGCTGGTCTTCAAACACATGTATATGCATTAGGTACATCACTCAGGTCAGGTTGTCAGGGTAACATAGAAGCCAGGGCACCCTAAGCATTGTCTTCAGCCTGATAGAGTGGAAGGGAGCTGCATCCAGTACCAGGAAGTCTGCTTTCCAAAGGAGAACTCTGAGAGGTCTTTTATTTCTCAGGTCCTGCTCATCCTAAAGTGAGTCAGGTGTTCTGGATTCTCCACTTTGAAGCATTCTCCTACCATTTCAAAACCAGTAGCCCAACCCATCTCAGCTTCCTTTTATGGGGTGTCTTAGCCCACTAAAATGGAAATTCTTTCAGGGCAAGAAATATCTGTCTTTCCTTTTCCTTTATTCCTTTTCTTTTTCCTTTTCTCCTTTCTCCTTTTCTCTCCTCTCTCCTCTCCTCTCCTCTCCTTTCCCTTTCTTCCCCTTTCTTTCTTTCTTTCTTTCTTTCTTTCTTTCTTTCTTTCTTTCTTTCTTTCTTTCTTTCTTTCTTTCTTTCTTTCTTTTTCTTTCTTTCTTCTTTTTTGCTTCCTTTCTTCTTATATTTGTTTTCCCAACACTTAGCTTAGTACCTGACATATAGAAACTAAATATTTCTTGACCTGTTAAATAGAAGATCTTTTAAACTTCTATCTCTTTTTACCAAGCATGCAGTTCAATCAAGATTATGTAAATGTATATTATATATGTATGTGTATATCTATACATATCTATATCTGTGTATGTATATATACACATATACATATATACATACACCACACACACATGCATGCACGCACACACAGATATGTATACAGCAAAGCACCTGGCATAGTCAGTAATTATATCCATGTAATATATATGTATATATATATTATGTGTAATATATATGTGTATATATATATATATATATATATACACATACACACATATAATTATTGACTATGCCATGGGTTTTGGCAGGCACTGGGGATACAAAGGTGGGAAAATCAGCCCTATCCATCAAGGAACCCACAATCTAATAGGGGAGACCATGTATGCATTGGGTACATGCCAGTCACATGCAGACAACAGAAAAGGGAGTGGCAGAGGGAAAGCTCTAGCTCGGAGAGGGGGAGGGGGGGAAAGGGCAGGAAAGGGATCCTGTAGAATTCACCAGTTATTCTTGAAGAGAACCTGGGATTATAAGAGGTGGAGGAAATGAGAGAGTGGCAACACTGTGGTATGTGAATGAGATGAAGAAAAATAACATATCTAATTGTATCTTTCATATTACCCTGTAGTTAAATGGACCAAACTTGCCTGGATTTTTTTTTAATTCAAGATGCAGTAGCCAGTCCCCATATCTTTGGGGAAACACAGCCTTTCCTCACTTTACCACCAGGTGCCATCAATAGCCACTCACCTGATCTTGATAAACCACAATTAATCTGATACCTGGGAAATCCCAAACTCACCCTAGAGATGAAGGGTTTCATCCTCTGAGCAGGAGAACTGAGCTGATGCTGAGCTCTCTAGTTCTCACATAGTCATTCATCAAACTTTTGTCCTACTGGATTGTAAGTTCTTTGAGTACAGGGCTGTCTCACTGTGGCATTTTCATCCCAGAAATAAGCAAATAAGCAGGGCAAATGATGTGTTATCTCTTTTGAGCCAATCAAGAATTGGTACTGAATATTTGCTTATTGCTTTCATGCTAAATCAGTTGGTCAACCTTAAAGTGTTTTATAAATATTGGCGATGATGATGTTCATAGTCATGGCAATGAACAAAATTAAATGCATAATTAAATCTCCACCTATGGGCTATGAGTTCATTGCCTTCCTAGGCACAGAAAGGCCCTAGGCAGTGAGGGGCAGCTTCAAAGCCATGAGTTATGAGCAGAGCAAGTTGAATGTGCCTAATTCTTTATGGCTGTGTCCCTGGTGAGTGTTAAAAGAAGTGTGAACAACAGAGTTTCCATGGGACACTCGACTTATGTACTCCAAACATAACAGCAGAGCCTGTTATCAGATGGAGGCATGAACACTTTGGATTCAAGTCTTCACTCCTTCTGAACATGGACCTTAGGAACTGATGGAAACTAGGACTTGAGAGTAAATGCACTCAGCAACTCAGCTGAAAAGTGTCAGGAACTGCCGACCACTTCTGGTTAAAGCTGCCCCAACCTCAAGAAGGCTAAAAATAGCAGTTTGCAGGGGCGGCTAGGTTGCACAGTGAGTAGAGCACTAGCCCTGGAGTCATTGTAATGTAATGCCAAAAGAAAGGCAACTTCCCAGGTTCAAAATACCAGCATAGGCGCTCTCCATTTTATTCAGTGACAAACCAAGAACAGAGAAGATCAAAACATGACATCATTCCAAATACAGCATTTACTAAGTGTGATTAAATAATCTCCAAGTACTACCCCACCCCAGGACCTTCCAATCATTCAATCAATTACAAAGTCTCTGTTCTAAATACTTCTCCACCCCTAGGCTATAACTTAATTAAGTCCACCACAAAGCCCCTCTTCTCAAATGGAGATTAGTTTCCAAACATAAGGTCAAAAGTTCCCCACCCCTGGATCACAATTGAATCTACCCCAGAGTTACATCAAGTTTAAACACAGCACTTAATACCCAAATGGAGGTCTTTTCTTCATCTTGACCCTAGGCAAGTTCTCAGCAATCTTAGTTCCTGGGGAGACAAGGCTTAGCAAGGCCATAAGATACATTGCCAGTCCCTTTATGAATTTATCCTCTGTCTGTAGAACAGTCCTAGAACCCCTGAACACATTAGCAAAGCCCTCTCCCAGGATTTCTGTAAACATACAACAAGAAAATCCTTCTTCAGGGCTTCTGAACCAAGAGAAAGGCTCCCAGACCCCTGCAACAACAGCACTGTCCCTCACCAGTGGATAGTATTCACTCTCTGTCTGCAGGACAGTCTCAGGGCTTCTTAGCGAACAGCCAGGTTCCAGGACTTCTTCAACAAAAGGATTGTCTTTCACCAGTGGACAAATCTGGCAAAACAACATCAAAACAGACAGACAAAGTACCAGCAAAACAGCCATGTCTCCTCAGTCCTTGGCAGCTCAGGGGGCAGGTCTCAAAAGTCCAGGGCAATTCAAAGCGGCCACCAGCAATTCTCTTAGCCTCTCTCTCCCTCCAGGAGGTGCTGCTTCCAAAAAAAGATCTTCCGCCTCTCTCTTATCTCTCCAAATCTACATCACCAGCTCCTCCCACTTCAGGACTTTCTTTTCACATCAACAAGCCCATCCCACAGGTGGGATTAACAAACTCTGGGTTTTAACACAATCAATTTGAAAACCAAGCCAATACAGGGGAATCTTTAATTGCCATTACTATCACAGTCATGAGGACCTGAGTTCAAATCCGACCTCAGACATGTAACAAAAAGAGCTAGCTGTGTGACCTTGGGCAAGTCACTTAACCCCAATTGCCTTCCCCCCCCCCCAAAAGAAATAGCGGTTTGCTTGTTCTTTGTTTATTGTTCAGTCTATCCAGTTGTGCCCGATTCTCCATGACCTCATGGACCACAGCACACCAGTCCCTTCTATCCTCCACTGTCTCTCCAGGTTCACATCCATTGCTTCCATGACACTGTCCATCCATCTCATCCTCTGCCAACCCCTTTTCCTTTTGCCTTCAATCTTTCCCAACATCAAGGTTTTTTTCAATGAGTCTTGTCTTCTAATTATGTGACCAAAGTCTTTAAGGTTCAGCTTCAGTACTTGACCTTCCAGTGAGTAGTCTGAATTAATTTCTTTAAGTATTGGCTTGTTTAATCTCCTTGCTGTCCAAGAGACTCTCAAAAGTCTTCTGCAGCATCACCATCCAAAAGCATTGCTTCGGTGATGTTCAGCTTTCCTATGAACGACATAACCAATAAAGAAAAAAACACATTTGAAAACTGTGTGTGTTGTTGGGATGAACCCTACGTGACACAACCATGTCTGGAATGATGTTCCATTTGGAGGACTGGTGGCTATAACACAACGTCTGCCATCCAGAAGCCAGCCCCAGGCAGGGGCAGGGACACTCTCTGGATGCCCTTCCCTTGACTTTGAGCCCAGCTCAACCACAACTGCACATGTCACTTCTCTTGGTTCCCATTCCCAAAGTCTCTGCTTCAATGTCCACTGGGAAATGTATGTTGTGGGGGTGGGGGACAGGTGACACAGAGAGACTGGCATGACACTGACATGCCCAAGGATGCTGCCAAGCTGTCCGTGTGTGGTGGGACAAGTGATGGACTTGGAGATTGGAGATCTTGGATCAAGTTTCTGCAATTTATCAACTATGGCCTTTGAGGGACCCATTTCCTTTACCTTAGTCTCAGTTTCCTCCTTCATTAAATAGAGGATGGATTTGATGCATCAGTGGGTCCTGAGGCTATCACATTGGATACGACCTGGTTCTCTCCATTTCCTCTGCCATAAGGATCCTTGCCCCCAGGCACTAACAACAGGCCTGTTGGGGGACACAGAGAAGCAGGGCCAGCCCTCCCAAACACTGAAGATGTGGTAGGTCTGCCCTGAGTGTGGGGGTGAGCATACCTCCCCCCCTCCACTGCCCCTTGGTGACCTCACCACATCATTAATGTGCCTCATCCTGGGATCAGGCTCAGTAACAGCTCAGAGCTGGGAAGAAGATCATCAGCTAATCCCACTGCTGCCTAGGAGCTGATAAGGACTAAAGGTGTGTGAAGTCTCCCCTTGAGCCACTTATTAGACATGCTCTGCCTTGCACCAAGTCCCACTGAGCATTTTACATCTCAGCATTTTCAGATGATGCTTGAGTTGGAATTGGGCAACCCCTGTCTCCCTACATGATGGGACTCTTACTAGGTTGCTCCAGGTTCTTACAGGGGCTTGGTGAGATGTGGGTATATGGAGGAAGGGGGAGGGAGCTACCCACACAGAAGATGATTAGGTCCTCAGTCACTGCATCTCTGTGTACAATAGTAATGCAATCACCCTTGCCCTCTCTTCAAGGCACTGACTTCCACCAAACACAGGGAGATACATGTAACCATGCTTGCTCAACCATTATAAACCCTTTGAATTGACTCCGGAGATGGGCAGTGCTTGGTAGACTTGGACCCTGAAGCCTTGAATACAAGGCCCAATGTTGTTACTTCCTAGCGGTATGACCTTGGATAGATCATTTATTTTCTCTGACAAATGAGGGGAAAGATACTTAGGTTATCTTCCTTGAAACTGGATTTGTGAAGATTAAATGATGCAATGTGTATGAAAATGAACAATGATAGAAATGTCATATTGTGATGGTGATGATGATGGTGATAGTGGTGATGGTGATGGTGGTAAT
>NW_027186377.1:4729-8699 GCF_028583685.1 Petaurus breviceps papuanus | reverse complement strand
CAATGGGTAGAATACTGGGCTTGGTCAGCTAGAACTGGGTTCCACCCCTTCCTCTGGCATGTCTTAGATGTGTGACCCTGGGCAAATCACTTCCTCTTCCTTCCTAACCTATAAAATGAGAATGATAGTGGCGCCTGGCACCCAGAGTGCTTCTGAGGCTCCAGAGACACAGCAGGCCTTAAAGAGCTTGTGAGTCTAAAGGCACAGCAGTAATGCCCATCAATGGTCCACAGTTTGCTCATCTGCTGGATGCTGAGGGTTTTGGTTCCCACCTCATAGACATGCTTGTGGTGAGGGAAGGGACTGGCTGTGGGAAGGATCACATCTTGCTAAGGAAAGCCAAGGGGACTTAGTCTCATGGATGGAGAGCTGAGGTCCAGGATAAGGCTTTAGCACAGCAGTCAAAAGGCAGCAGCTCACGATTGAAGGGGTTATGCAATGTCAAGGCATGAGCAGAGCTGAGCTACCCTTCTGACTGAGAGATGTCTCACTATGTGAAGGCTGTTTGCTAGAGCAGATGTTACAAACTACTGGACCTGGCAGGACCTAATAACCCCCTGCCACATCCCCACAAGGTAGCCATCCAGCCTTTTCTTGGAGACCTCCAATCAGGGGAAGCCTGCCAGCTCCCAGGTCAGCCCATTCCATACTTGGACAACTTTCCTTCAAAGGAAGCTTCTCTACATCCAGCCTAAATCCTCTCTTTGACCCTGCCCTTCCGTTCCACTGCCACTCCCACCTCCCTGCTCTGTCCTGTAGGAACAAGCAGGAGAGCCCCCGTCCAGTATATATTTCTGGAGCCCTCCACTAGACATGTCCTTCCATCTGAGGCTGCACCCTGCTCAGTCAGTGAGCCCCAAATCCAAAGATCACACTAACATCGTATGTGCGTCTCTCCTTGCAATGCATAAGAATAATGCCCAAGACTGTCCATTTCCCTCCTAAAAGTCAGATGTCTCAGCTTCTGGCCTCTACAACAGCAATGAGGCTTCAGGCTGAGGTCAGAGTGAGCTGGGATCCCTCTATCACCAGAAGCTTCCAAACCAAGGCTGGATGAGGCTCCTGCAGGGGGTTTACAGAGAGTGTTCTTATCCTGCCAGGGACTTGGGGGGTGCAGGGGGACAGAATCTTCCTCCCAGTTTGAATCTTTAATTTAACTCCTAATCTTTACCTTGACTATATGGATTTTTCCTGAAAGTGCCCTTGAATTAACTGTCTTAATGGAACGAGGGTTGACAGACACTGAGCCCCAGGACCCAGAGGCCTCATGTTCCACACTCCAGGCACCCAGGCTTGTCCCCTGGGGGCCGCTCCAACCCAGCATGCTCCAGGACGATCTTTTCCAGAAGGAACGAAGTCTAATTGAATCCTAATTTACCACAGCATGGCGAATCAGAGCTTAACTTGAATTACCAGCGACATCACGCAAGGACCACTCTGCCAGGAAGACAGCTTTGCCTGTAGCTAAAGGGCAGCCTTAGCCTGCATGGTGACAGGGCATGCTGGGGGGAGGGGTGGGGGCCCCAGTGCTAAAGGCCTGCTTTCCCTCTCAATGGCTCATCTCTGAAGACTCCAGAATGTTGCTGGGAAAATAAAGCTCTCCAGACATTGGGGACTAATTTAATCTAATGCCAATTAACTTACTTAATCCCAAGTGAGGATCTTGAGATGAAGAAAGACCCAGTTTTTAAAGACCTTTTGAAAAAGGTAAGGATTCAGAGTGATTGCCTTTCTCAAGGCCCTTCCAATCTCAAAAGCCCTTGTGGGAAATGAAATGGGGTGTGTCTACCAGAGGAGAGGGTCTCCTCCATCATTCTCTGTGTATCAGTCATGCTGCAGGGATGGGAGGAGGGCTGAGCAGGGGAGGCAGCTGTCTAGGCTGCCTATGGGCAGGATGGAGGCCAGGGTCTCAGGTACCTCCTCTTCATCTCCTCCCTCACTCCCAGCCCAGCACAAGGAAGGCTCCAGCTTCCTGGGCTCTAGGTAGCAAGGTTGACACAAAGCCAGGGGCTCAAAGCAGAGACCAGGGTCTGGCACATACACCCAGGGGGGATGGAGGAAGGACAAGATTCACTTGGGAGTTACCCCTGAAAAAGAATGTTGAATGAGAATTATAGAGGTGTGTTCTTCTGTGTTTGAGGGTGTGTGTGCATGAGTGTGCAAATGTGTTCATGTGTGCTCTAAGACACTGCACTGAGAGTGAAAGGGCATAAACACCCAGCTCAGAAACACCTCTGTCCACTGATGCAGTCCTTCAAGGCCCCACTGACCTGCCCACCTCCCTCATGAAGCCTCCCCTGATTGCCCCCTCCCCCCACCACTAGAGCTATTGTTCCTGCTGCAATTTTGCCCTGACCCCCCATGACTGCCTTTCTCCTATTGTCTACTTTGGATCGAACTTAGCTAGGATCAGACTGCCTGACGGCGGGGCACTGGGGCCCGTCATTCCCACGTGCCCGGGGAGGGCAAGGTCTGTCGGACTTCAGTGCCTGCCGGTTCCTGGGAGGCCGGGATGAAAAAGCAGCCCAATCTGGACATGGCTGCTGTGGAGACCAGACAGGTCCGGCCTCCCCGGGTTTCCTTTTGTTCATCCCCTCAGGGCTGTTGGGAAGATACCAGGACTCTATGGTGGAGAAGCCCTTTGTGCGGCTCACAGTGTCGATGGGACAGAGCCAGCCTGGGCCGACCTGGGAAGCTGTCCCTGCCGGGTCGGGAACGTGAGTGGCTCTGGATGGCCGAGTGACATCGGGAAGACGGAGCAGGAGGGGGTGAGGAGGCAGGGGCAGGGACGTGGATGCCAGAGGAGCAAAAACCGGGAGTGGCAACAAAGAGGATTCTGGGAGGAGCCAGACACTGGGCCGAGGAGGACAGGGACAGGGAGGAATCTCTAGGCAGACACCTGGAGGCCACTTGTGAAATGAGAGAGAGAGAGAGAGAGAGAGACAGACAGACAGACAGACAGACAGACAGAGACAGAGAGAGACAGACAGAGAGACAGAGAGAGACAGACAGAGACAGAGAGACAGAGAGAGAGAGACAGAGAGACAGAGAGAGACAGACAGAGACAGAGACAGACAGAAACACAGAGAGACAGAGAGAGAGAGACAGAGAGAGAGACAGAG
This sequence comes from Petaurus breviceps papuanus, assembly GCF_028583685.1. Classification (NCBI taxonomy): domain Eukaryota; kingdom Metazoa; phylum Chordata; class Mammalia; order Diprotodontia; family Petauridae; genus Petaurus; species Petaurus breviceps. The sequence goes on along the minus strand of NW_027186377.1, from coordinate 5,577 downwards.
AGACATGGGGACAAGGTGAAAGGGAGAAGCGGGAGGGAAGACAGCAGAAACATGAGCAACAGAGACAGCGAGAGCCGCAGGTCAGAGCCGGAAGCATCAGAGGACGCGCGAGGAGGAGACTCCCCACGCAGGGAGTGACACGCGGAGGTCAGAGCCACAGCAACGGCCCCGAGGGCGCAAATTGAAGAGATAAAAGAGCCTCACTTGCATGTGGAGGGAAGAGAGCTCAGTTCAAATCCTGACTCTGCCATTTGGTCCATGTGTCATTGAAAACGTTACGGTTTTGATCAAATGAGGTAAGAAAAGCAAAGCGCTTCGAGGGGCCTAATAAACGCCTCTTCTTGGCCGCTTCATCTCTGCTCTGTGCCTTACTTTCCCGCTATGTAAAATAAACTTCCAGTGCCCCACCCCCTGCCTCCCCATGACCCCCAGGAACTTGCTCTTACTCGGGACTGGGCAGCTGGACTCAGACTCTTCCTGAAAAGGACACACAGCCGATGTCTTTAGGGACTCATTTGGCACTGCCCGGGCTCCCCAGGCATGGCTCACGGGCATGTACGGTCTGCTCCCTGTGAGGAGGCCACCCGTCTGAGCCTCAGCTCCTGCTACAGAGGCTGACACAGAGTAGGAACTTCACATGCATTTTTCTTCCTCCCTCCTTCCCTCACTCCCTCCTTCCCTTCTTCCTTCCTTCCTTCCTTCCTTCCTTCCTTCCTTCCTTCCTTCCTTCCTTCCTTCCTTCCTTTCTTCCTTCTTTCCTTCCTTTCTTCCTTCTTTCCTTCCTTCCTCCCTCCCTCCCTTCCTTCCTTTCTTTCTTCCCTCCTCCCTCCCTCCCTTTCTTTCTTCCC
>NW_027186377.1:0-4629 GCF_028583685.1 Petaurus breviceps papuanus | reverse complement strand
CCAGGATGAGTTCCTGGCCATCTTTTCCTCAAGGCTCTCTTTACCCCCAGGAAGAGGGCAGGGCCTCTGGCTGGCATCAGGGTGACCTCTGCCTATTCCTTCTGGCATTCATAGCTGGGAAGTTACCTAACACTTTCCCCTCATTTCTCCACCACTTTGTTTATTGAGCAAAAGAAGATGCACAGTCCCACCCTACCCTGGGGACACAGGGGAAGGCCACACACCCTGTCCAGGAGTTGGCTGTCTGGAGGGGAAGTCAACATGAACACAGCTACATAAGAACCTGACAGAGACAGATCCCCGGTAGCCTCAGCCAAGGGCAGCTATCAGGGGAGGCCCTCTTCCCAGAGTCCTCCAAAGGCCCCCACATCTGAAGTGCCGAGTCGGGGTGGAGGGAGGCTGACCAAGTGATGCCTTCCCACTGTCCAAGGGACTTGCTAAATGCTATGGCCCGTATGGTGCTTGCTGGGAGCCAGGCAGAGGAGCACAAGACATCAGGAAGCCTGTGGGGATTTGGGCTCATGGGCCCCTTGATTGTGGTTCTGGTGGAGGCCAAGGCCTCCTGCTCAGAATAAGGTAACCGAGGGAGCCAGTTCTGCTTAAACGCGCACAAGAGTTCCTGGACCGCAGCTTAGGAACCCCTAGCAGGGGTGGGGAGCCTGCATGTGGCCCACGAGGTACTCAAGTGCGGCCTCTGACTGAATCCCAACTTCACAGATCAATCCCCTTCATAAAAGGATTTCTTCCATGAAACCTGGACTCCGTCAAAGTGCCACACCTGAGGACCTAGAAGGCCATGTGTGGCCTCAAGGCAGCAGCTTCCCCACCCCTGTCTTAGAAGGTCTAGTCCCAGAACTTTTAAACTTGAAGATTCTTAGAATTGGGTTTATCCAAGAGATCTTTCTTCTTGAGCGAGGAACCTAGATTCCAGAATCATAGAGAAGAAAAAAAAGAATCACACTGAAAATAAAGAATTAAAGCCCCTCCTCCTGCAGAGAGAAGGATTCCTCATATCACTCCAGCATTTCAGTGAAGGGGAAGAATCTTGGATGAGGAGGGAGAGGGGAGACCCAGGTTCCAATCCCAGCCCTGCTGCTTAAAGCCTGTGTGACCTTGAGAAAGGCATAGCTCCAGCACAGTCCTCAGTGTCCTTGCCTGTCACATGTCGGGGCTGGACTAAGTGTTTTCCAAAGTCCCTGCCTTGTTCTCAGTCCTACGGGATGCTGCCTCTTCTTCCTGCTCCATGCCCTTTTTCAGCTCAGAGCCTCTGCTGGGCTACCCCCGCCCCCCATGCCTGGAAGACCTGCCCACTGTTGACCCCTCACTTCCCTGCTTTCCCTCTAGGCCTGCTCCAGCCCGACCCCTCCCAGGGGATTCTGGGGTCCATTCTACCCAAACTCCCTTATATTCACTTATCAGATAGTTTGAATGTTAGCTGCATATGCATATAGCCCCTGCTATGGTAGAATGTCAGCATTTGGTGAGCAGGGACAGGCCCTTTCTGCATTCACTTCTCCAGAGCACAGCCTGTCTTCTAGCTATAGCTGGGTGACCTTGGACAAGTCAATTAAGCATCTAGGCCTCAATTTTCTCCACTTTAAAATGGGTAACAGTGTTTTGGCTACTCTGATGGAGAGAGTGACTATAGAGGATGAGTAATGATGGGCAAAACTGGTTTGATGTCCCCCCAGTGCAATCACACTTTGGCAAGAGAGTTTCCTCTCTCAGTTGCCCAAATGACAAACTGGGCCTAAGTGGACGAGAAGCAGCCTGAGGCCTGAACTCCTCTGCTCCTGACCTGGGCCCATGGTGTGCATGTGTGTGTGTGTGTGTGTGTGTGTGTGTGTATGAATGTGTGTCTGTGTGTGTGTGTGCATATACATGAGTCACAGCTCACATGCACACTTCCTAAGCTATAGGCCCTCTGCTTGGTTTCAGGCCATTGCTATTTGCTCCTCTATGTATGTCTATGGGACCCTTCTCTCTGTCTTTAACCACGTTGGTATGTATGCCTTAGCAATGGGATCTCTCAGTCAGCCTTAGTACACAGCAGTGCCTCTTTTTAAAGTATAATTACAACTTAATTTCCAAAATGATTATTCCAATTCATAGATTCACTCTTGCTGTATTAATGGGCCTAGGCAGGAAGACCTGAGACCTCAGACCTTTGCTAGCTGTGTGACCCTGGGCAAGTCACCTCACCCCCTTTGCCTCAGTTTCCTCACTTGTAAAGCCAGCTAGAGAAGGAAATGGCCAACCCCTCCAGCATCTTTGCCAAGAAAACCTAACCAGGGTCACAGAGAGTCGGGCAGGACTATAGATGACTAAACAGCAGCAATTTCTTATGCTACCGTTTTCACCAGTTTCCCACATGGTAGGTAAAAGCTTGGAGTTGTTTGAATTCCTCTTAGCATTGGCTTTGGGATGCAGTTTCCACATGGCTATTAACAGTTTGAAATTCTTTTTTGAGCTCTTTGCTTACAGCCTTTGACCCCTCAGGCACTGAGGAATGACGCCTAGTCTTATTTAATTGTTAGCTCCCCATATATCTTGGTCACTAGACACTTAGTAAAGATATTTGATGCAAAGACTTTCTTTTCCCCCCATTGACAGTTTGCCTTCTTATCTTCTAGTATTGATTTTTGTGTGTGTACAAAAGCTTTTCAATTTCATGTAATCAGAATGACTGGTTTTATCTTTTGTAATCTCCATTGTCCCTGCTTTGGTAAAGAACTCTTCCCATAGCCAGAGTCTCCAGAAGAACACACTCCCCATTTCTTCTTTTCATTTATGTTTAGCTCATTCATCCATTTGGAGATGAATCTCATAAATGGCGTAAGATTTTGTGCACACCTAATTGTGTGTTCCCAATGGCGGGTGCCAGTGGACCCCACATTCCCTGTGAAAGAAGTTGCCCCAAGTGGCTGATGCTCTCGGCTTGATTGGACACTGGGGCCTTAGTTTGCTTATGAGTCATTCTTGATTTCTTTAGAGTCCTTTATAAATGTGATTACACGTCCTGAGAGTCTCTGTAGAATGTCAAATGTCTGTCTGACTGTTTCATGGTTGGTTTTTGGAGTGAGATTTAGTTTTTCTGGCGCTTTGTCACTGCTGTATCCAGATTCCCATCCTTTGGGCCTTCATGTTTCCCAAACTGTCCCGCGGTACTGGCATGCCCTCTCACTGCTCCTCCACTCTCTGTCTGCCCTGGCTTTGGTCAAGCCTCAGCTCCAGTCTTGAGGACCTTCGATGTCCGCTGCGCACAACCTCCTGCTGCTTTTCCCTTCCCCCATTAGAGCTCCCGGAGGGTAGGAACCCAACGGGCTTGTTGGGTTTTTCTGTTGTTCGCCAGCGTCGTTGCCGTTATTCTTGTTCGGGTCCTAAGGCTTACTTGGCCCAGCATCCGGAGCAGAATAAGGGCGCGGAGGACTTCTCCTCCCTCTCTGGGCGAGGAGGGACATGGGCAGCTCTCTGCTGACACTCTTCTCCGGACGCACAGCTCAGGGTCTCCGGAGCTGAACAGGGCTGGAGACGAACGACTTGGGAGGCAAAGGAGTAAACAAGAATCATTTATGAAACACCCACTATGGGCCAAGGTTATGCTAAGCCCTGGATGATTATGATCCCGTCTCAGCCTCACAACAAGCCTGTGGAGCAGGGCTATCATTATCCTCGTTTGACAGCTGAGGAAACTGAGGCAACAAGAAGTCGAGTGACTGGCTCAGTCCCACAGCTAGCGTCGGAGGTCAGGTTTGAACTCAGGTCTTCATGACTCCAAGCCCAGTGCTCTAGCCTTGATGCCACCAGCAGGCTGGTCATGGGCTGCTGGGTGGGCCTTCAGTGTCCCTTCTGAAATCCCTAGGATTTGGAGGAGAAGAGATGATGGTGAGCCAAGCATTGGTCAGAGAGGGGGTCAGAGGAGGAGAGACTGCTGGGGCATAATGACCCAGGGAAGGACCAGCACTAACAGCTCCCAGTGAAGATTCAGGACTGGCCCAGCTCTTCCTGGTCTGGTGGGAGGCAGGTGGAGTGAAAGAGTGTCCTGCCATGGCCTGAGCAGCCTGGCATCGGGGGTTAAGGTGACACAAGCAGCTTCCCCTTCTACATCCAGCAGGGCAGTCACTGAAGGGAAGAAGGAGGCATGCTCAGACTCGCCCAGCCCCCAGGTCTGAATTCAAATTTCTTGGAGGATCCTCTGAGTGGGGTCTCCAAGGTAGACCCCCAAGGCACTGAAGAGGGGTCTCTAATGGGGATAGGGAGGTCATGTCCTGAATCACCCTGGAAAACAATCATCATGTTTGGTCCTCCCCTAGATACTGACTTGGAATGAGGCCCTGCTTTTGGGTAAACTGGGTATGGAGTCCTAAGGCCTTAGTTCAAATGCCAGCTGCCCCAAATTCACTGCTGAACCCTGGACAAGGCCCTTCCAAGCCTTTGGCCTCTGTTTCTTAATCTATAAATTCTGGAACCTTAGACTGAGTGACTGGTGACTGGGTTATTTTGAGATGTTTGTCCCTCTCCTCAGTCTTCCCACCCCCACCCCCCAATTCTTTTTTTTTTCTTTTCTTAAAGCAATCAGGGTTAAGTAAGTTGCTGGCCAGTTATTTCTGGGTGTGGTGCTAAGTATCT
>NW_027186376.1:5328617-5333988 GCF_028583685.1 Petaurus breviceps papuanus | reverse complement strand
TCCCTCCTCCCCTTCCTGTCCCTCCTCCTCCTTCCTCTTTCTCCTCCTCCTCCCCCCTCTCTCCTTCTCCCCGGCCTCCCTCTCCCCCTCTTCTTTCTGCTCCTCTAGTCTCCAGCTCCTGCTCAGTCCCCCCCTCCAAGGGCTCTGCTTCCATGCCAGCTTGGATCAAGGCAGGCAGACCCACCACGTGACTGCTCTGTTATGTCTGGCTGCCTGGGAACTGGGTCACCGAGGCCTGGTCTCCCTCCCTGAGCTTTCCACTGAAGGAGAAAGAAGAGCCCAGCTCCCTCACAGGTTCCCAGGACCCAGGCCCAGCCCCCAGAGCACAGCAGACACAGAGATCAGTTTAGAACCATCCCACTGTAGCTCTCTAAGGACCCTTCCTCCTCCTCAGCTCACAGGCTCTTCTGTCCCCACAGCTCCCCAGGAGGTGGGCAGGACAGGGCAAAGCATTTAGCCATATTTCACAGTTGGAGAAACTGAGGTCTAGACAGGAAGAATATTGCCCAAAGTCCAGCGGAGAGGCTGGAGCAGAGGCAGCCCCGTATTGCACAGGTCCTGGTTCCCAGAGCAGGGTTCTTCCCCTTCCTGCACAGCTGGTCCAGATAGGAGGACCAGAGTAAAGAAGACAAAGGCAGTAAGGGAATTTGGAGGGGGGGGGCAGTAGGAGGCTGGAGGAAACTGTCTGAGAGACAACAGCATGACAGAAAGCTGGGAAACTTGGAGCCAGCTTGTGGAAGGCCTTGAATGCCAGAACCAAGAGTTCTGCATTTATCCTCTAGGCAATGGAAGCAATCAGGGCTTTGGGAAAGGGCAGTCACATGGTCAGACCTACGGCTTCGGGAGGTAACTGGAGGAGTGGCCTGGAGACAATGGGGCCAGGAAAGAGTCTGTGACCATGGGGTCACTGACCCAGCAGCCAGACAGTCCAGTTTATACACGAGCATCTCCTCTCCAATCAATCAATCAATCCACCTGGAAGCACTGAAAAAACACCTACTATGTGGCGAGTGCTGCTGGACACTGGAGACAGAAAGACAGAGAATAAAACAATCTGTTCCCTCTGATGTTGCCAAAGACCACCCAGTTTCGAGGGGCCTCCGGCTGCCTGCCAGGCCTTGCTCTAATTACGCCCATTTTACAGAGGAGGCAAGTCAAGCCGCAGGGACTTGCCCAAGGTCACAGGTGCTCAGTAGCAGAGTCAGAATTGTAACCCACATCCTCGGAGTCCACACTTCCCGATTACCCTGAGGAATGGCTGCCCTCGCCTTTGAATTCTGCCTCCGCCCCCTGCTAGCAGTGTGACTCTGAGAAAGCTGCTTCCCCTTTAGCACACAGTGGGCACTCGATAAATGTTTGTTGGATTTAATTTCTCCTCCCTGAGCCTCACTTGCCTCCTCTGTAAAATGGGTATAAGGTTGCCTCTAGGATTTCCCTGATAGGGATGGTGTGAGGGGAATGTTTGGCCACAGGAGTCTATCATCAGCTGGCCCTGGGGACAGAACAGTCCTTAACTGGAGGCCAGGTTGGTGTCTCTGTTGTAGCTTCCCCCAGGATGCCCAGCTCTGCTGTCTGAAGGCTGTAAGTTTGACTTCTGTTCTGACTCTCTCTTGGAACCCCCAGCATTCCTGGGGCCCCACTCTCTGAACCCCTAAAAGAACGAGCCAGTTAGAGTCTCTGGCTATCTCTTGCAAAGTCCCAAGACCCAGATCTAGGTTCTTCTGAGAACATTCGATTTTGATTTGTGTGTCCCCCAAAGGGCACTCAGCTCCCCTGCAAGCACACAGGCTAACATGATATAGAATAGAGTAGAACACAGGCTTTGCTCGACAAACTCTGGAAACAGAATAGACTCATTGCCAAGCCCTTGGACAGTTAGAGAAGCTCTGCTCCTCTTTTCAGAGGGCCCCCTTTCTGCTTAGGACTGATAATGTTAGCATGACTCATAGTCAAAGCAAAAGGTGGTGCCCCACGTGCCAATTCTCCCCCTCTGTGATCACGCAGTCATAAGAATCTATTAAGTGCCTGCTATTAAGGCATTGTGCTAGGTGGTGAAGGATTAGGGCTAGAGTTAGGGGTCCAAAGCAATCCTGAACCAGATCTTAACCACACAAAGAGTATAGCCTGACACCTGTCTCATCCCCTACCTTTTCTCATCAAGGCCATCTGTGGGTGAGCCCCGAAATGGATGTGGTTCCTTGTAGAGTGATTGTAAATGGGAGGGCTTCCAGGGCCAGGGCCTTGAACAGACCCACCTCTCTGTCTATTTCTGCCTCTATTTGCCTCTCTACTCATTTACTAGACACTTACTAGCTGTGTGACCCTGGGCAAGTCACTTAACTCTGGCTCAGTTTCCTCATCTGTTAAATGAGCTGAAGAAGGAAATGGCAAAGCACTCCTGTGTCTTTGCCAAGGAAACCCCACATGGGGTCACAGAGAGTCAGACAGGACCAAACAACAATTTACCTGCCTCTGTGTGTGTGTCTGTCTGCTTGCCTATCTGTCTATTTCTTTGCCTCTGCCTCCTCCTTTTAAACATCAAAGTTCAGAATAGACACAGGGTGCCAACCTGGGATGCCTGAGGTTTAAGCTCACTGCACCTGCCTGTAGAAAAGACTCTTCGGGGAAGACCCCCTGTCCAGGGGGATGCTGTATGTGTTCACACCTTGAGCAGGAGACAGTGCAGGAGGACATGGGTTGGCTTCCCTCTCCTCTCAGTGTGGGCATGCCATGTTCCCCCAGTCCTAACTTCGTTTGCTGGTGCACCTGTGCTTTTCTAAAACAAAAGGAGAGGTGAGGTTCCAGATGGTTTCTAGGCAAGAGGTGATGAAACCTGAACAACAAACATCTTAGTGTGATTAGTTAACAGCCTGGTGAGAACTAGGCTGAGATAAATAGTGCGAGAAGAGATTCTGGGAAGAGGATGGGGGTGGGGAGGAGAAGGTGTGACAGCCACTTTCCCATCTCAGTCCAGAGGCAGATTAGGCCCTCAATTTCCCTACCTGTAAAAATAAAGGGGGTGGAGCCAATGACCCCAATGTCTCTCCCAGCAGTAACACGCTCAGATGGAGGAAGGGGTAGCAACCTCACCTTGGCAAGATGGTGAGAGACTGAGCGTGGGAGGGTGGAGTTACGGGACTAAAATGACATCCCTACCAAAGTTAATTTACAGTTTTAATGCCATCTCAATAAAATTATCAAAGCATACTTTACAGAACTGAAGTAATAACAAATCATTTGGAAAAACAAAAGATCTAAAATATCACAGAAAATGATAAAAAGACACAGAGACAAAGTGGGAATAGTACTTCCAGACCCCAGACTATATTATAAGGCAGCAGTCACTGAAATCATTTGGTATTTGGTATTTTAAAGACGGAGACGGATCGATGGAACAGACTAGACAAGGGAGAATCAGAAACAATGCAACTCAATTACCTAGTATTCAATAAATTGGGAAAGAGAAATTACTTAGGAAAGAACTCCATATTTGATAAAAAAAAAATAAAACAACTTCTGGAAAAACTGGAACACAGTCTGGCAGAAACTGGATATATACCACATTCCACAGCATATTCTGAATGAATACTTGACCTTAATATTAAGATCATACCATAAAGAAATGAGAAGAGAAATAGACCATGTGCTTTTCGCACCTGTGGGTAGATGTATTTTTAGTCAAACAAGGAACAGAGGCAATTATAAAAAATAAAATAGATGGCATTGATTAGATGAAGCTACCGTGTTTCCCTGATAATAAGCCCTCCCCCGAAAATAAGCCCTATTGAGATTGCTACTGTAGTGAAGGTGATCCCCTGCACTACACACTACATTATGCACCGTCCCCCCCCCCCCGTGAAACACACGCCGCGCTCCGAGCTGCATCCAATCAGAGCTGCAGCAGTGAGCGCTTCATCCTGTTCTTCCCCAGTGATTTGCTTATTGAATAAAGGTACATTTTTTTGTTCACATTTACCTGTTTATTAAAATTGCTGTCAATGTTCATTAAAATAAGCCCTCCCCTGAAAATAAGCCCTCTGGTGTTTTTCTGTCAAAAAAAAATAATAAGACAGTGTCTTATTATCGGGGAAACACGGTAATAGTCTTCTGCACAAACAAAATCAATACACCCAGGTTAAGAAGGGAAGCAGCAGATTGGTGGGGGAAAATCTTTGTATAAAATTTCTCCAATAATGCCTTAATATCCAAGACATAAACAGTTAATATATTCTTCTCCTCTTCAAGCACAAAGGACAACAAAAAGTCAGAATATGTTTGTGTATGGCAAGGACTGTCCCCCACATGTATAATGATGGTGTCATTGTACAGCTCAAAGGAAGGCAGAAGAGACATCTTTCGCCCCTTCTCCTCCAACCCTTCTCCAAGGGAGACTTTAATTTCTGCCAGAAGGAGAAGCAAGTGGTTGAGATCAGAAGACTGGTCCCCCTGCTCTTCTCGAAGAGATGCGACACTGGGATAGAATATCTATTGACTCCCTTAAATATCATTTACTTAGGGGATGTGATTTCCAGGTTCAATCTAACTTCTGATTAGGAAAAGAACAGAAGGGATGAAAATTTTATGTCCAAGGTTTGACTCCTCTCACACCAAATATAAGATCTCCAATGAACACTTAAAGAAATGATCAAAGTCTATTTATCCAATTCCATAGCAAACAGAAATTAGAGAAGGTGTATATAGGAAAATGTATCCCAAACAATGAGAATTAAGGAGGTATCCCATTTGGACAGAGGTAACTCAAGTGGGGGCGGGGGGAGACAGACAGACAGATAGAGACAGAGACAGAGACAAAGAGAGCTGGATCTCAGCCAAGGGGGAGCTCCCCCCTGTCCAATGTACCAAGCTGGGAATAGGGACATAATGGAGACCGACAGCTCCTCTCATGTCTGCATAGAGTATTTTCTTCTGCAACCTGAAATGGGCTTGGCATCATCCATCTTTTCTATTGGAGCTGGAAGCCCAAAGTGCCTGAAATAAATGCAAAACCCAAAGAGGACTCCAGCTCCAAGAGAACTAAGGAGGTTATCCACCCTACCCACTCTTGACAACTCCACTTTGCCTGCCCCTTGTGCAGGCAAGGGGCATTAATCTCCACAAATGAGAAGAGAGTGCCATGCCAATGAACTTTGGAACTGGGGTTACATAATAGGTAAATTTATATTTATTAACATATAAATGTATATAAAACTCTTCCCTTCCCCTGCCCTCCTTTCCCCTCCCTCTGACTCTCTTTCTCCCTCTCCCCTCTCCCCTTTCTCTCTCCCCCCCTCCTCCTCTCTCTCTCCCTCTCTCTCTCCCCCCCCCCCCCCCCCTTCCCCCCCCTTCCTCTCTTCTCTGTTTTCTCCCCCTT
>NW_027186376.1:5300949-5328517 GCF_028583685.1 Petaurus breviceps papuanus | reverse complement strand
CTCTCTCTCTCTCTCTCTCTCTCTCTCTCTCTCTCTCTCTCTCATCTCTCTCTCACCTCATTTGCTCACAAGAGTTTACCACCTCTCTGGTGATGACACCCAGACCTATATACCCAGCCCCAGTCTCTCCCTGAGCTTCAGTCCTATGTCACCAGTTGCTTATTGGAAGTTGAAACTGGATGCCTCCAAGTTATCTCAAACACAACATGCCAGAAACAGGACTCATCCCCATTCCCCCCAGTTCTTTCCCTCTTCCCAACTTCCTTATTCCTCCTGAGAACACCACCATCCTCCCAGTATCCCAGGCTCACAGTCTCGGCTCTCATCCCTCACTTCCTCACCCACATGTCCAATCTGTCTCCAAATCTGTTTCTACAATGTCTCTCACATCCAAGCCTTTCTCTCCACTGGACTGACTCCAGCCTCTATTCAGGTCTCATTGATCCTCATCTAGGGTCATTGCAGCAGGCTCCTCCCTGGTGTCTCTGCCCCAAGTCTCTCCTTCCTCTCCCACTCCCCACATCCTGCACACAGAGCTGACAGTGGCTCTTCATTACCCCCAGGAAAAAGTACAGACTAAAGCCCTTCACAGCCACACCTCAACCTACATTTCCAGCCTCGTGGACAATATTTAACTCCTACAGTTTACCATACAGCCAAACTGACCTCCTCTCTGTTCTGCACGTGGAGTACACCTCCCATCTCCATACCTTTGCACTGGTGTCCCCTACTCCTGGAATGCCCTCCCTCCTCATTTCTGCTCATAGTATCTTTCTCTTCTTTCAAGTTCAAGTGCCACCATCTTGCCTGATCCCCCAACTGCTGGTGCCCCCCAAATAACCTTGTATTTCACTACTTTGCATATATTTATAGTTATTCTAAAGTGCAGACTTTATATTATGTGCACACACACTTATATATCCATGTGTCACAGAGGGCTTGCCGGACCCTTTTTCAGGGTTGCTCATCCCCTTTCAATGTCCACCTCCAAGAAGCTGTAGGGCAGGCAGCAGCGACGCCCCAGTAAACCATCTTAGCCGACAGGCTAAACCAGGGTAAGCAATAGGCCTAATTCTCCCTTTGGTGAATCAGGAGGGTGTCTACCCCAATCGTGGACAGACTTCCCCTGGCAGAATGGGAGGATGGGAACAATTTGTTCTAACGGTCATGATGGTGGCAGAAGCAGGTGTGGAGAGAGCTGTGGAGCTCGTAGAGCTTGGTCAGACATCAAAGACGTCACCCACTGCATCCCGGGCCATCCTCAATCATCCAGACTTTTGTCCTACCACTGGCTTTCAATACCTCTGAAAGAGATAGTGAGGCAGATGACTTTGTCCAGCTCTGCCCCCGCAAATTGGGCTGTCAGCCCACAAAGTCCTCTCCAAAAGGAAGGATCAACAGCAGCGGCTACCTCTTGTTATCTCCCCGGTCTGAATGCAAGCTTCTTAACGTGGGGATTGTTTCATTCGTTGTACTTGAGTAGGTGTTTAATAAATGCCTGCTAATTAATTGCCTGATTGATGGACTCTGAAGGCTTCCTGGCACTCACCCCCTGCAGCCAGGGCCAGAGCCCCCTTGCCAGTCAAAGCTGGCCTCTGCCGTGGCCATAGATCAGCCCATCTCTCACAGCAGTGAGCTGAAGGGGCCCCTGAAAGGCCCAGGCCTGGAGCCAGCCACACCTCCATCAGTCTGATCCCAGCTAGACTGATCAGCTGATGAGCCAGACTGGGGTGGGCAGGACCAGACCATCATCCGTAAGGAAGTTCTTCTCCAGAACAAGCCGATCTGGGAAATTTGCCCTGTGTTGATTCAGGCTGAGTGGGAGCTGGATTCCAAGCCCTTCTGCGGGAATCCACCTCCCAAGGGTCCTGGGGCCTAGAGGCACCGGCCAAGTACAGGAACGGCTTTCTGGCTGTACCAGGGTAAAAGCCCAGCCCTTACGCACCACCAGCATTTGCTGCTGTGATGAGGGCAGCAGGAAAAGCCTGGCAGGAGGCTTAGCAGAGGCCAGCTTGGAGGGAGAGCCCTTGGAGGACCCCTGAAGGAAGAAGAGAGACTAGGAGGAGCCTCCCCCTCCCCCAGCCTGCCTCCAGTGCCCAAAGGCCCAGCTGTTGTAAGAAGAAGATGATCCAGGAGATGCCCACAGTCCACATCTGCTTCTTTGCAGTCAGAGGGAGCCAGGTCCGAGACAGAGAGAGCCACCCAGGGACAAAGATGGGCAGTCAAAGGCACAAAGACAGGCCCAGAGACAGGCAGACAGAGACACCCAGAGAGATATGGACAGAAAAGCTGAGAGCCAGACAGAGAAACAAAGAGGCACCAGAGACAGAAAGCCAAATACAGAGAACAGAGAGATCCCCAAACCATCAGCCCGGCTCCTCCTGTTCACAGACGGTGCTCCAGGACTGGCGCCCAGGAGCCCCCAGGGCTGTCGAGGAGAGGCTGCCCACGCTGGGTTTGGCACGTGAAGGCAGCGATGTTCAGACACAGGGGCTCACGCCCACTCTGTCCCTGTGCTTGCAACTCTGTCCCACGCTCTGCCTAGAGGCAGTCAGGAGGTGGCTCTGTCCAGCCCTGCCCTTCCTGGGTGTCCCTCCTCCCCATCTCCACATTGTTCTCCCAGATCCAGCTCAGGGGTCACCTCCTCCGGGAAGTCTGACCAGACACCCTCAACTAGAGGTGATCCCGATTCCATCGTGAAGCAACCTGGTGTCAGCTGCAAATCTGACAGGCCCATGCCTCCATCCATGCCGACATCAGAGTCATTGATAAAACTGTTAAACAGGTCCAGGTGAAGCGCAGACCCCCCAGGACACTATAACAGACACCTCCTGTCGTGCTGACTCTGGGTTCCAGGAATTCCACCAGCTCCAACTCTAATCAGCCATAGTCCACATTTCTCCATTTTGTCCAAGAGGACTCTGTGACCCCCAGGGCATTCCTCTGCACTAATGGGTGATGAATAAGTGAAAGGAAATGAGGTTAGGCTGGAATGGACTTGATGAGGCCTTGATAGGAAGGAAAGGAGGGAGGAAAGAGGGAGGGAAGGAGGAAGAGAGGAAGGAAGGAAGGAAGGAAGGAGGGAAGGAAGGAAGGAAGGAAGGAAGGAAGGAAGGAAGGAAGGAAGGAAGGAAGGAAGGAAGGAAGGAAGGAAGGAAGGAAGGAAGGAAGGGAAGAAGGGAAGAAGGGAAGAAGGGAGGGAGGGAAGAAGAGAGGAAGGGAAGGAGGGAAGCAGGGAAACCTGTTTTTCCTCTGTCTTCCTCAGACTAGAAATTCCTCGAGGACAGAGCCTGGGACTGATGCTTCTCGGGAGGGACAGGAGCTGGGGAATGGGACACAATCCCTTCAGGGGCCTGAGGCTCACCATCAGACACTGATGGATTAAAAGTGAGAGTCTTGGTTCAGCCCAGGAGCACAAAGAATGCATTTCTTGGGGGCAAAAATTTCCAATTGGGGCCAGATTTCCAATGAGCTTTTCTGTGAGAGTATGAGGGTGTCTAAGGCAAGCAGAGCCCGGGGAGCCTCCGTCAATCAGTCCCTCTCAGCCTCAAGGCTGGGCCTTCCATCCTCCCTCCCCCCCCCACCTCCTTCTGTCTCTGTCCTGCCCTCTCCCTCTTCTCTCTCCTCCCTCCTCAGGTTTCTCAGGCAGCAGACGGAATGTCACGATTCTCACAAGGGTCTCAGTGTCCCTGAAGAAGCATTGGAGCGAGTCCCTGCTGCCCAGAGCTCCCTGTCCCTGAGCTGGTCAGAGGAGTGACCTTTCTGCTGTCCTCTGGCCTGGAGTAGTCTGGGGCTGTGCTGGGGCTCTCCCCTCCCAGAGTCCCCAGTCAGAGCTGGGACGATTCTTCCAGTGCTATCTTCATCCCTCCCTGAGTGGAAAAGAGGCCAGCCAGACAGCCTCCAAGCTCTAGTAAGCACCTACTATGTGCCCGGCCCGTGCTGCAAAGAAAGAGGAAAGACAGTCCCTGCCCTCAAGGATCTTACAGTCTGGGGGCAGGGGGAACCACAAGGAAATAACGGGGTACACATGAGAGCGGTGCCAGGACAGATGAGGGGTGCTCTCAGGGGAGGGCGCTGGCAGCTGGGCTGGGGCTGGGGGCGGGGAAGGATTCCTCACCAGGTGAAGGGGGAGGGCATTTCAGGCATCAGAGACCAATGGCTCAAAGGCACGGAAATGGGAGATGGAGAGGGCGTCAGTGTCCATGCTGGTGGAGCACTGGTGGCACCACCCCCTCACCCCCAAAAAGGCACAGGCAGCTGCCCAACAGATCTACATCCACTCCGAACCGTAGTTCTGCCCCCCTAGACCCAGAGCCCCTGAGGGCAGAGCCTGGGGCTGCTCCTCCTCTGTCCCCCCAGACTAGGAGCCCCCTGAGGGCAGAGTCTGGGGCTGCTCCTCTCCTGCCCCCCCCCAGACTAGGAGCCCCCTGAGGGCAGAGCCTGGGGCTGCTCCTTCTCTGTACCCCAAGACTGGGAGCCCCCTGAGGGCAGGGCCTGGGGCCGTTTCTCCCCTGCCCCTCCCCAAGGGGAACCCCCTGAGGGCTCAGCCTTGGGCTGCTCCTCCCCTGCCTTCAGAGCCCAGTTGGGCACCCTGGGGAAAATGCCCAAATCCAGGCTGACACCCTTCGTTTGCCTGGACAGGCACTGGGCTGTTCTAATCTCTGTCTCCCTGCTTCCTGTGCCTGGGGGAGGGTAGTGAAGGGAAGAAGGGGGTGGGGAGATGAGAGACCATAAATGCCTGGATGAATAATGCCCTTGATGGGAAATGAGTCTGTTTGCTCAGCAGCACATCTTCCTGGGTACAATGATTCTTTCTTATTGTAAATTTGAGGCCGGGGCCAGCTCAACTCTTCCAGGGTAAATGAGGCCCTGGCCTGGCTGAGCCCTCCCTACAGGGTGGTCAGGTGCCACCCTCCTGGGAAGGCCCCTCAGCCTCCAGACCCCCAGCCATCTCCTAGCCTGCCTGCCCTGCCACGGCGGCCGCAGGGCTTCTCTCTGCCCCTTCCTCAGTCTGCTCCACAACCTTCTCTTCCTAGGATATGAACCCGAGTAGGATCACAGGGTCATTGGGGCAGCCAGGTGGTGCAGTGGACAGAGCCCCTGGCCTAGAGTCAGGAAAACCCATCTTCCTGAGCTTAAATCTGGCCTCAGAAACTTCCTAGCTGTGTGACCCTGAGCCAGTCACTTCACCCTGTTTGCCTCAGTTTCCTCTTCTGTAAAATGAGCTGGAGAAGCCCATGGCAAACCACTCCAGTGTCTCTGCCAAGAAAACCCCAATGGGGTCACAGAGTCAGACAGGACTGAACAATAATTGAGCAGCAAGGACCCCCGACCCCCTTCAGTCCACAGAGGACCACATGCCTCCGACAAGCCCTTTGTGCTTCAGGGCTCACAGAAATAGGAATGGGGTGTGTTCAGGGGCAGGCGAGGCCAGAGGCTATGGCTGGCCACTGGGAGAACACTGACTGCTGGCACAGGGCTCTGACCTTGACTTGGCAGGCAATGAGGGAGTCACTGAAGGTTGTTGAGGGAAGTAAGGCCATCTGTGACTTCTGAAAGCTCAGGGCTGACCCTGCGGCTCGCTTTTACTCCAGGACCAGATACAGCCCCCTAAGTGGACCTTTTCAAGCCCTTCTCCGCATGGCCCCCACCTGCCTTTCTGTGGTTAGTATACAATCGCTGCTTCAGCCTGTCTGTTCCTCTTGCACAGCTCTCCATTTCTCATCACTGTGTCTTTGCCAAGGCTGTGCCCCATGCTTGGAATACCCTCCTTCCTCAGCTCCAAAATCACTAGTTTCTTTCAAATCTCAGCTCAGGTCCTACCAACTACAGGGGGCCTTTCCTGACTCACCCCCTCCCCATTACTTCATATTTATTTTGTCTGTACCTATACACATACAGGTTTTCTTCCCAAAAGAATGTGAATTCTTTGAGGGCAGGGGCTTTGTCACCTTTGGCTTTGTATCCTTACTATCTAGCCCCACGCCTGGCACATATTAGGCACTAAATGCATGTTTATTGATTGATCAATATATCTGTGAAGAAGAAAACTGTCAGATAATCTGGAGGTTCTTGTAGTAGTAATTAGGGCCTGGCTTAAGGCATGCAAAAGACTTGGAAGTCTACCTACCAAGACCCACACAAGAACTATATGAAAACAACTACAAACAACTCATTAAGGAAATAAAAACAGATATAAATAATTGCAGAATTATTCATTGCTCATGGATAGGCAGAGCCAGTATAAGAAAGATGATAATACTACCTAAATTATCTTACTTATTCATGACCTGCCAATCAAACTACTAGAAAGTCATGACAAAACTCATGTGGAGGAAAGGTTAAGAATCTCAAGAGATCTGCAACATGGATAATATGGAAATATGTCTTGTATGACTTCACATATATAATTGGTGTCATATTGCTTGCCTTCTCAAGCAGTGGGGGGGGGAAGAGAAAGAATTTGGAGCTCAAAAATTTTAAAAATGAATGTTAAAGAAATTTTAATGTAATTTGGAAATATTTAATGAAATATATTAATCTCTCACAAAATAATTTAAAGACATATCACAAAAAGAAATGAAATTGAAGGGGGCTTAGGAGGGTCATATTTTCAAGCAGTAATTCTCAAAAACACTTTGGTGCTGGTCAAATAATAGATTGATGGGGGAACAGATTTGGTACTAAGACATACAGAAGCAAATATATCTACTACCCTGGGAGTTGATAAACCCAAAGACCTCACAGCTACTACGATAAGGACTTACCATTTGACAAAAACTACTGGGAAATTCGGGCAACAGGATATGGAAGAAATTAGATGTAGACCAACACTGTGCACAGTATACTAAGATAAGCCCCAAATGGAGAGATGATGTAAGAGGTCACATCGTAAACAAAGCGGAGAAACATGGAAAAAATGATCTATCAGCTCTATGCATAGAAATAAAAGCTCATAACCAAACAGGAGGATGACAGAAGATGGAATGGATAATTTTGGTTACATTAAGTCTAAAAGGTTTTGCACAAACAAATCCAATAGAACAAAAAATTGAAAAGGAAACAATTACTGGGATGGGGCGCGGTAGAGTTTGGCAATTAAGATTCTCCAGTAAAGGTCTCTTTTCAAAGATATTACAAGAAACGGATTCATATTTATATGAATAAGAGCCATTCCTCAATTGACAAATGGTCTAAACTATGAACAGGCAATTCTCAAGAGAAGAAATCCAGGCTATATATAGCCAAATGAAAAATGTTCCAAATCACTACAAATGAGAGGGATACGAATTAAAGGAATTCTGTGTGATTTCACCTCACACACCCAACAAACAGCTTGGCAAAAACAACAAAAAAAAAAAAATGGAAAATGATAAATGTTAGGTAGGGCAGTGGGAAAACAAGCATGTTGATGCACTATTGGTGAACCATTCTGAAAGCAATTTGGAACGAAACACAGAAAATTACAAACAGTTCATGCCGTTTGACTCATCACTGCAAGGCCCATACCCAAAAGAGACAAAAGGAAGAGGGGAAAGTCTTTAAGGCACAGAATTATTTATAGCAGCTCTTTTTTTGTTGGCAAACACCTGGGAAGCCAAGAGGACGCCCCACCACAGAGGGGTGGTGGAAGAAATCGTTTTTCTTTCCTTTTTTGGATATAACACGTATGTGGATGGGATGGAGTGTGTTGTAAGAAATGAAGAGAGAGATGGCTTCAGAGAGCTATAGGAAGACTTCTATGAACTGAAGCAGAGATCAAAAGGAACACTTTTGTAAATGGATAAAAGACGGAATGAGCGAAACCAGGAGAACAATCCCTAAGACGACAACCACGTCATCAAAAAGAAGCCGTTTGGAGAGCCTCGAGAGCCGGCGTCACTGCCAGGACCGCGCTCGATTCCGGAGGACGGCTGATGAGATGGGGGAGCCCCCTTTGAGGGGCGACAAGCAGGCAGCCTGGGCTCCACTCTACCTATTTCTTCTCTTTTCATTTTTTTCAGTGCAGGGTGGAGGGGAAAGAAAATAGATTCCTATTAAATTTTTTTTAATAGAGACAGCAAGCAGTGCTACAGATGTGGAATGTTGCCTGCACTTTCAGATGAGGTCACTGCATTGTTATTTTTGCTTAATTGTTTCCCGTTGTTATGAAACCTCGCAGAGTGCGGGGAATCTGGAAATGTTTGTAATGTAAAAATAAAACACAGGGAGAGACAGAGACAGAAAATTCCAATCATGGGTCACTATGAGTCCTTTACGTGTTTTCTGCATTTTCCATGGTACAAAATCAAGACTATCCTGTACCTGGGGGGGAGGGGGGAACAAAGTGAGCCTTGAGGGGACAGATGTGGCACCACGTCCCACTGGTCACACGGTGCCTGGTCACTGACCTAGGTCTCGAGAGGGACCTGAGAGGTCAACTCATCCAATCCCATTTTATAGGTAAGGAAACTGAGGCCCAGAGATGGGGAGCTACGTGGGGGCAAAGAAGGTTCTCTCTGGCTATGGAGCCTTCCCCATCTGTGTAAAATGGAAATAATCATCTCTGCCCCTGTTCCCTCCCAGGAGAAGGAGATAAAGAAGAAAGCATTAGGAGGGAAGGCTCTGAGTTCAGATTCTACTCTGGACACCTCCTAACTGAGTGAGACTTTCTGGGCCTCAGCAAAACGAGGGGTCTCAGCTAGGTGGCATCTGAAGCCCCCCTGGTTCTACCACATCATCCCTATAACTTCCCAAGCCTTGGATGAGCATGGGATGGGGTGCCTCTCTGGCCCAGACTGAATGAGACTTTGTGGGGTAAAGGTGCAGTGGCTGGACCAGTCGGCCACATCCCAGGACATTTCAGTACCCCCCCCCTCCCCTTGGAGGACCCTCGGGATTTTGGCTGCTTTTCCAACAGCAAAGCTCTTTTCGATGTTCCAGCCTCTGTTCCTGTCTGATAGCTACTCGAAATGTTTGTTTCCTCTCCTTTCAAACAAAGACCACTTTGTGGGCTGCTCAGGAAATCCTGGACGCCTGCTCCAGGTACAGCAACGGCGGGAGCGATTTCCATAAACATCGTTTTTCTTTCCTTTTTTGGATATACTGACAATGTGATCCCAATAACACCCCCATCCTCCTGGGGATGGCCAGTTACCACTTCCAAAGAGCTATCCTGTCCATTCTGTCATCAGAGCCTCAAAACAAGCTGAGATCACAGGACTGGGGCTGGAGACCTCCGAGGCCAACCTTTGCATTTTTGAGGCCCAGCGAGGGTAATGTTCTTTCCCAAAGGTACACAGCTAGTAAATAATACAATCAGTATTTGAACCTGGCCTCTCTGACTCCAAATTCAGGACTATTTCTGCTGTATGTCAGCAGGCCACATTTGCTCTCTGTTTTACAGATGGGAAAACTGAGGCCCAGAGCATTAGTAGCAGAATTAGAATTTAGACCCAGGTCTCCTGCCTTCAAGGCCCCCTTTGTCCTTGACCTCTCCTCCCCCACTCCCTCCAGCTCCATTGGCCACAGAGGTTCTTGAGGAAAGCTCTGAGGTCCACCCTTGACCTCCTTGCTTTAGTTTTCGTCCCAGACACTACCTCTGCCAGGGAACTGAGTGATCAGCATTGGAGTCTGAAGGCATTGCTAGAAGGGGAAAGTTCTGTCTTCCAAGGGCTCAGCAAGGAGGGAAAAGTGATGAAAGACCTGGCCCCTGCCTTCAGGGGCTTCCCAGACAAGGAATAGTCTCTCCCTCACTCCCCAGAAACAGACCAGCAGAACAAGGTGTGAGCTCAGGGGTAGACTCTGGAGGCTGGAGGGCTGGTGCTCAGGGACCTTGGTTGTCCAAGTCCAGGAGAACTTTCTGGAAGAGGAGAAGCTTGAAAAGAAGTAGGTTTGGAGAGACAGAGGGGAGTGAGTGAGGTGGGGAAGTCTCAGCAGCAAGAGCCAGTGGGCTGGAGGAGAGGGCGTGGGCAGCGTCATTGAAGAAGAGCCAAGTGGCCAGGCACAGAATGCCCGAGAGCTCCAGGAGCAGGAGTTTGAATTTGAGGCAATGATTGGGAAGGTGAAGATCTAGGTCCCTTCTGCCTCTGGCCTGTTGATCGTAAAAAGAAGGGCTTGACCATAGTGGAGCAAAGCCCAGCCTTGGCAGCAGCCATCCATCAAGAAATCCCCCAAGCCCATGTCCCTGTACTAACAAGTTCTTTGACCAACGCTGAGACCAGCATGTCACCATTCATCCCTGACCTGTGACTTCTCAGTCCTTCATATGGTGGGAAACCTTGGGGAAATGACACCTTTCCAGGGTCCCAGTGGCTCCCTGCCGCCATCTTGTTTTAATGCCAATGATTGGTGCCAAGGGGGCACCAGCGTCTTGGAAGAAAACAGCCTCCCAGCTTTGTGACCTTGGTGTTATCTTCAGCTCCCCACTCTTTCTCACCCCATATCGGCGATCAGTTACCAAATTTTGTCTTTCCTGTCCCCGTGTGTCTCACCCTCACCCCAGCAGCCCTAAGTGACCTCTCTGCCTCCAGTGTCTCCCTGATCCATTCCACGCGTGGCTGCCAGAGTAATTCTCCTTGGGTGTATATCTGTCCGCCTCACTCCCTATTCCACCAACTGCAGGGACCTCCCACTGCCTAAAATAAATAGATTTCTGCTCTGTTTGGCTTTTAAGGCCTTGCACTGCCTGGGCTCAGCTCACCTCTCCGGGATCGCTGGACCTCACTCCCACTCTCCTAGTCAGCCAGTCCGAGCTCCCCTGCTCCTCACACAGGACACTCCACCTCCCCTGCCTTTACCCAGCTGTGGCCTGCACCCAGAACGCCCTTCCTCCTCCCCTCCACCCAAAAAGCACCTCTCTCTTCCCTTAAGCCACAACTCAAGCACCAGCTTCTGCCTGAAGCCTACCTCATGCCCTCCTTCCCAAGCCCCCACCTGGTGATTTGGGGTGACTTACACTTATTCTTGTTTTCCCCCCTGGTGGAATGTGAGCTCAGTGAGGGGGGGCTGCATTCACTCCTTGGTCTCGTGTGCCCAGCACCTAACACAAAGCAACAAATGCTTGTTGATTAATTGATTATTAATCGAATAAGAATTGCAGAGGACAATGGCAGGACCAAGGTGGGGGCACTTCAATGGGCTAGCAAGATGCACAGCTGGGTGGAGACTGGTCCTGAAATTGGGAGGACCTGAGTTCAAATCTGGTCACAAACACTTATGTTTGCATGACCCTGGGCAAGTCACTTAACCCTGATTGCCTCAAAAAAAAGAAAAGAAAAAGAAAAAGATGCCTTATAACCAAGAATTGCAGGGAGAAACGTTTCAAAGACCTATAGCAGGGGGACAAGTAAAAGGCTATCCCTGGTACCCATGAGCTGATAAAGAACTTAGAGAAGGGAGGGCTTGTGATCCATGGCAAAGGAGGGAGGGCTCCCCTCAAGGAGACCGTGAAGCGAGCCCCTGATGGTGTTTGAGCTGTAGAGGGCCAACCAGGCCTGAGCAAAGGCAAACGGACTCCAACAGAGGCCGTGAGTGGGCAGACTCTGGGCTTCTTCGAGAGCTCATAGCCGGCTCTTCCAGAACAAAGGTCCATCCCCACCCTCCAGCTTAGCCGGTCTGTGTCTCCTCTCACATCTGCTGGGATAGCTCCATTGAAGGGAGCAGGACAGGTCCCAGCCCTGGTCCAAGAGCTGCAGCCAATGGGATGCAGGGGAGAGGTCGGAGCCCAGAGATGCCGCTGTCCACATCTGCCTGGGCGGCCTGGCCTCGGCCCAGGACCGGAATGAATGAATTTACTCATTGCCTTTTTCTTTTCCTTTGGAGGGAAGAATAATCCCCCGGCTGTTCTGTGCTGTCCCTGGGTTAATGGCGCATGTATAAAACGCCCGGCTGGGGACAAAGGGGGTGGGGGGAGCCTATTTATAGAAGCCTCAGTTTTCTAATAGAGCTATTAATAGCTAAGGCCCAGAGGGGTGCTAGGAACAATGCACGGGTCTCTGGCAGGGCTACTGAGTCTGCTCCGGCCTGCCCAAGAAGCCGAGTGTGCAAGGCACGGGGAGGGGGCCGGGGCCTCTCAGAGCCCCAGAAGAATGGGGGGTTTATCTGCGGCCTTCCGCTTGGCCGGCACCCAGCTCACCTGGGCCGGGCAGAGCAGCTTCCAATGGGGCTCCACAGAGGAAGCTGAGGCCGCTGGCCAGCCTATGGCCCTGCCCCTCTCTGTCATTCCGACCCCTTGCTCGTCCCTCACGCACACCCTCTCAATGAGCCAGGATCCTGGAATCTTCTCCATGCAAGAACCGTACCTCAGACATTCCTGACCAGTCACCCCCCCCCCCCCCCCCCCCCCGCCAGTGCCCGAAGCTGGGGGCCTCATCACCTCCCCCTGAGGCAGCCCAGCCCATCCGCTGGGGTTCAGAAGCTCCTTCTGACACCATCACTCCTGCCTCTTCTCTCTGGGGCCAAACAGAAAAAAGAGATGCCCCCCTCCCTGGGCCAGCCTCAAAGACAGCTCTCAAGGGTGCCAGGTAGGGAGGGCCAAGGCCCCCAGGGGAGCTTCATGGGCCAGATTCTCAAGTCACATGCCAAGGATCCCCAGCCAGAGCTTGAGCCAGGACTTCAAGGCTGTCCCAACCAGGAGAGAGGGCAGGAGGAGCAGAGATCCCCTGGTTCTGGACACTGTCCCCTTAATGCAGTCTGAGATCACATCCCACTGTTAATACATGCTAAACTTGATGTCCACAAAAACTTCCTGATCTCTTTCAGATGAACTGCTGCCTGGTCATACCTCCTTTAGCTAGTTCTTGGGCCATTGACTCTTTGTACCCAACTAGAGAGATTTACATTAGTAAACTCCAGAATATGTAATCTCTCCCATTGGCAATGCTGGCTAGGGATATAATTAGAGACTGGATTTCAGGCCCTGGGGCAGGCCAGAAGGGAGGAGATTTTGTGAGCAGAGGGTCTTTCTGATATTCCTCCCATGCTGTCTCTAGAGTTGAGTAGGAACAGGCCTGTTAAAAGGGAAAACTCTCCCGAGGTTTTATGTCATGGGATGAGGGATGTCACATACCTGGAGAAGAGAAAGCCAGGAGGGAGACAGCCCAGGAAGGGATCAGAGAGAACCCTGGGCCACAACCCCACATTCTCACCAGCCATGGCATACAAAGAGATGTCCAAACCTGCACACTCACATACACCACCCTCATGGCCAGAACCAACCTACCTTCCCCCGGGGAGGGAGAGCTGTGCTCTGGGCCTCCTAGAGTCTTGGGCTGGTCTCCTGATGGTCCAGCAGACTCCCAGGTTCCAGGCTCCCTCACCTTAGCCCCTAGAAGCCTCTTTGTCCTAAATATGTGACTTGGAGCGCAGATTCCTCTTTCCTTGCCCCTTCCATGTCCAGGTCTTCAGACCAGAGCCGAAGAATCAATCAAAAGGGCCCCTTCCCAGTCCCTCCCTGCCCCAGAACAAGGTGGCCACTGAATATAGGGGCCCACATATTCTCCGATCCCCCCAGATCTTGGGCTGCCAGCTCCACCAATACAGGCCCTTTGGAGGGAGCCCCCAGGAGATGCTCTGGTCATCAGAGCACCCTCCCTTCCCCGGATGTCTCCCTATGCCCTTGGTCAGGCCCAGCAGGAGTCACCTGAGCTTTCCAGAGCCCAGGAAGAACGTGAGGATGGTAGTGTGCCTACAGACACTTATGCGAAATCACTACATCAGACAGAATCTTGGGCTGTTGGGCCTGTTATTCTGTCTGGAAGACACTAAAAAATCTAAACCCAGAATTAAAATTCCTAGTACCCCTGAGCTCAGAAGGTCTCCAGGGCCTTCGAGCAGAGGCTGGGTGGGTCCTAGTTGGATCATGAGAGAAGGGATCCTTGGCCAAATGAAGATGGGCTTGAGGGTCTCGGAGGCCCCTGCCTCTTCTGAGACACTGAGATCCCAGGACCTCAGAGGCCCTAGAACCTGCCCTACCCCCAGCAGAACGCTCCTGACAAGGCCAGGGGAAGAAGGCTCAGGGAGAGAGAGAAAGATTCCCAGAGATAGGGGAAGCTGCCATGGCCCAGGGAGCCCTGGGGCTCAGGCCTTCATCCTGCACCCCAGAGCATTCCAAGAATGCTCGGCTTCTGGGCCCCCTTAAGGGTGGGCGAGGAGTTTCCTGGGCTCCCACATGCCTGCAGAGGAGACTGGATCCCCACAAGGAAGCTATTGTGGCTGTCCCCACCCCCAGCCTCCTCAGCACATCCCTGGCCCATGAATCCAGCCAACCACGAAGGGCTGGCCAGCATACAGACCGGCCGCCCTCCTCTTCCCCCATTGACTCCTCAGTGCCTGAAATCCCACCATTATGAAGACCTCATCTGCTGTGAGGCTGTGCCCCCTCCCCCAGGGGACGCATCCAGCCCAGAGATCAGTTGTGAGCTTTTTCTGAGCTTTCTCTTCTCAGAACCTAGGGCTCCCCCTGAGGCCCTGAGGAGGAGGGCAGTGGGAGGCACAGGGGAGTGGGCAGGGGGCATCAGACCCCACAGGAAGAGCATCGGGCACTTCTTCTGGAAGTGGCCCCCATTTAGGGTTCCTAGATGCTGGACTGGTTTGCCCTTTTCTTCTCCAACTCATTTTACAGATTAGGAAACTGAGTCAAACAGGGTGAAGTGACTTGCCCAAGGTGACAGAGCTAGTAGGTGTCTGAGGCTGGATTTGATCAAGTCTTTCTGACTCCAGGCCCAGGGCTCTATCCACTGAGCAGCCTAGCTGCCCTCTCCTTGTACAGATAGGTAAACTGAGGCCCAGCGATGGGAAGGGATGAGCTCAAGAAGTAGAGCACCTTCAGGGCTGAGGTGTTTTGACTCCCAGCCAAATTTAATTCACAAGCATTTATTAAGCACCTACTGTGTGTTGGGCACAGGGTCCGAGGACAAAAATGCCACAGCCCCTGCCTTCAGGGAGCTGACATTCGGCTGAGGGGAAACAAGTCCCCAGGCCTGCATGACGGCTCTACACGAGAATTCAGAGGGGGAGGGATCTGGAGGCGGTCCCGGGCTCAGCCTCTGAGGAAGGCGGGCATTTCAGACATGGGTCAATGGCCTGGGCAAATGAATGGAGGTGGGAAAGGGCCCAGCTCAGGGAACAAGCTCAGTTTGCCTGGAACTCAGTTAATAAAAGCACCCACTGTGTGCCAGGCACGGTGCCAAGTGCGGTGACACAAATAAGAAAGAGTCCCTGCCCTAAAGGGCTTCTAATGGAATGGGGAGTGACAGGGCACCCATCTGGGAGCAAGGTTGGGGGCCTTGAATGCAGGGTGGAAGAGGCCAGCAGGACCCCTAAAGCTGGGAGCTGCAGAGGCGGGGCTGGCCCGGGCTCTCCCTCCCTCCCTCGGCCATCGGGGTGACCTCATGTGTTGATCTCCAGCAGCTGGCATGGGCCGAAGCTCAGGGCCGCCCCTCTGCCCGCCGCTCTTCCTGCCTTTGGAAGGGAACAATGAGGGTGGACAGGAAAGCTGGCCACCGGCCTGGGGGTCCAGCGCGTGCCTGCTCAGACGGCCCACGGTCCACCCGCCCTCCCCTCGGGAGCGCCCCAAAGCCGGTGCTGGCATTCTGGGCTCCAGCCCAGCCCGGCTCAGGCAGGGCGGCTGGGCCCCAGCACCTGGGGATGTCCTCCCTCCTCCCCTGCTGCTGTGCTGACCTCAGCATCCAGGGATAAACAGGAAAGCCCCGACCCCATCGGGGAAGAACAATGAGAGTGGGCCGAGGGCTGGCCGCGGGTGACCGCGCCATGCTGGGGACAGCGGGCAGCAACAGGAAGCCCGGAAGGGGCCTCGCTACCACCCAGGCTTACACTGGCCCCGTCCTGCAAAGCAGAGAAACTGAAGCCCGGAGAGGGATAGGGTCACAGGCGGAGAGACGGAGTCCACAGCCTCTATTTACAGCGGAGGACGATTCCAGATCACACAGCTAGTAACAGAGGCGTGGGACTTGAACTCAGGCCCTGGGATTCCAAACGGAGAGAACTTGGGGGGGCCCAGAGCCTGGAGCTTGTTCCCCCCGCCCCGAACCTTCCCTCCACCACCTTCCCCAGCTGTCACCCGTCCTCCCTCCCGCCCAGACCCCAGGGCCATGGTCCAGGCCCCTCCAGGTCCCTCCTCCCACTTTCTCAGCCTCAGCTGCCCCGATCCCTCCGCAGTGTGGTCAGCGCACGGACCAACCGCTTCTCCGGAGGAATACGCCTCAGGGGATGGACAGGATTTCACGGAGCATTTCCTGAGCACCTGCTGTGTGCCAGGCATCAGGGGTCACGGAGGGGTCCTGCCTTGGGAGCTCCCACACCTAATGGAGATGCCCGTTCTCAGGCTAAATTTGAACACCGTGCTCAGCCTTCAAATGCAGCCCTCTCCCCATTTAACCAAGGAGGAAACTGAGGCCCAGGGAGGAGAATGGGTGGGGGGAAGGACGTCGCCACACCTCAGGGCTGGAAGGGGGAAGGCTGAGGGCACTCCGGCTGCAGAGGGGGCAGAAGTCCAGACGCACGGCTAGTAAGGTCCGGCCGGCTGACAGCTGGCCTCGAGCTCTTTCCTCAAAAGTCCACACCAGCTTCTCTCGGGCCCTCGGAGGACAGCTCAGCCTCACTCAAGCAGGCATCCCTCTTCAGGGTTCTCCACAGTCTGCTTGAATCCTTCCTGTCACAGGGAGCTCACTACCTCCCAAAGCAGGCTGTACTGCTTTTGAACGATTGATTGCTCCATTCACTCTGCTGCTTGGGCGGAAGTTTGGGGATCAGGCCATGCTTGGCTTCCTTCTCCCTGGTCCCCCCCACCCCAGGAGGAGCAAGGGCCTGAGCACATGATGCCTCCCCACCAGAGGCGATGGACCGGGCTGACGCTGGGCAGAAGCTTTAGTGGGGAGACTGCAGGCAGGGGGCAGGCAGGCAGGGGCATTCATCTCCCCAGCCAGGCAGGAATGTCCCTGCCCCAGCTGCTCAGACCCAGCAGGGAAGAACTCTGACATGGCCAGCCTGAGCCCCTGGAAGCCACACAGTCTCCCCCAAACTGGACTTTAGCATCAAATGGGCCTGAGGAAGGATGTCCTCCAGCCCCCTCAGAAGGTCCAAATACCCACGACCAGTCCGAGGTCAGAGCTGCACAGCAAAACACGGCCCAGCCTCCACCCACACAGCTGTCCATGCTGGCAGCCCTTGCCCAGGGGGCACTGGCATGATGGGGAGGGCAGGCAGGGGGTCTTCTCTGGAAGACCTATGTGCCCACGTTTATGATGTGTAGGTCTAAAGATCACACATGGTCTTAGCACCATGCCTGAACATAGTAAGTGTCTAACAAATGCTGATTGATGCATTTGTCTCCATGGGTGTCAACTCAGTTCAATTCAGCCGAGGTTTAAGTGCCTGCTGTGTGCAGAGCTGTCTTCTACTTTGGGCCCTGCTGCTTCTGGAGTCCCCACCCTCACCCCTCTGTTTGGGGAGAGTGCATGCCAACAGACTGCCCACGGCTCCACTCACCACCCTGGTGACTTCCCAGACCAAGGCACCCACCCTGGCCATCATTCCCCCTGACAAGGAAGCTCCTTGAGAAGGGAAACTGGAGTGGGCAAGGTGGGCTTCCTGGAGGAGGCTGGAGCTGAGGAAAGAGATGGGAGGAGGGTCTTCCTGGCTCAGGAAAGAACGAGTGTGGGCAGAGATGAAAACCCCATGGAGTGGCCAGATCAGGGCCTCGAATACCAGACTGAGGGGGAGAGACAGGGCCTCGATCACCCTCTGCCACTCTGACTTTCTCAGCACAGATGTTTTGCAGTAGCAAGTACTTTCCAGGGAAATTCTGTGAACAGATGCTGGTTGCTCAGAGTGTGGGGACCCTTGTCCCCTTGCCAGCCTGGGGAGCTTGAGTCAGAGGAGACCAGAACAGAAAGAACTAAGATCCATCCTCCTTCATCCTCCCCAGCCCTCTCCCAAGGGAACGGCCTACCTCCAGGGGCCTTCTCCCTCTGCATGGAGCTGCCCTCCACTTGCCCAGATCTCGAAGGCCCTGGCCCCCTAGCTCATCTGGGACTCCCACCATAGTGGAGGTGAGGGCAGGGGGTCTAACGGAGCCAAGCTGGCAGCTCTGGAGGTAGAGCTGGACTCCTTCTCCTACTCACCCCCAGAAGCACCAGATTCCTCTCTGCCCCATCCTTCCCATTGCTCACGGGCTCTCCCAGGAGCTCCTCCCTGAATGCACCATGTCACCCTGGTCTGACTCCCCCCTCCATCTTTACCATAGCTAGCCCGTGCCTGTCTGTTCATGAGGCTCCTCCCAGCCCAGACTGGGGGCTGCCTAAGGGGAGGGCCCGGGGCTGTCTCCCCCAGACAAACAGAGCTGAGCTGAGATGAGTCTGGCAGCTTGGAGATGGGAGGGCTGGGAAGGGTAGCAGACCCAAAGGGCAGGAGTGAGTCTCCCCGTGCAGCTGAGGCTGAGTGAGTTTCTTATTGGCCCGGGACAAGAGAAGAGCCAGTGGTCTTAGTGGTGTGAAATAACTGTGCCATGAGCCTAGACCTGGAAGGGGTCTCTGAGGGCACCAACTCCTGCCAACACTCTTATTTTACAGATGGAGAAACTGAGGCCCAGAGAAGGTCACAGCAGCATCGTTTTAGAGCTGGGTAGGGCCTCAGAGACCAGACAGCCTTGATTTCACAAAATGAGAGACTGGGAAGAGGAAGGTCCTGGTCCAAGATCCCTGGGATTCGAACCCAGCTCTCCCCTGACTCTGACAAAGCCTTCTCCATCCTCCCCAGGAATCCTCCGAGTGTAGGCATTTTAGGCAAAAATAGGAACAGAAAAGGGCCCAGCATTCCTGCAGCCGCATGCTCTGCGTGCTGGCCATTAGGGGGAATGCCCGGGATGCCTCTGTCCCACCCTCAGGCCTCCCCCTCACACACAGACTCTCCCAGCAGCCCAGGGCCACTCACTCCCATGCATACAGAGACACTGGGAGAGCCTGATTAGTCCTTATTTGGGGCCCAGCTGTGTCGCCCCCTCCCCCAGCGTTCACAGGCCCTCCCTCTCCCTCCCCCCACCCCTCTTGGCTTCTGCCCATCTGTATATCCATATTTAGAGCTGCTAATTGTGGGGCAGGAGCCACGGGTGGGCTCTGGGGGTGCCACTGTGCCAGGGAGCTGCTGAATCTCCCAGGAAGTGAGTGGCACATGGCCCAGGTGTGAAGCCAGTAGCTTGGAGGGCCCCCGCCCAGGAGATGGGTACTCACTGCCCCAAGGGAGTCTGGGTCAGGGCCTGCCTGGTCCTCACCCCTTTCAGAGAGGCAGCAGGCCAGCCTTCTTACCTCACCATGTTCCCCTACACAGGGAGAAGAGCTCCCCCACCCGCACTCCCAGAAACAGCCCCAGATGCTCCTCAAATCAGAGAACCACAGCTCGGGGTGGGTTGGCCAAGCCCAGTGGCTGGACTGGACACACAGTGCATGACTGGATAGTCTTTGCTGTGAATTTCCCAAATGGGTGCAGCCCTGGACAGCCTCAGCATTGGGGCCCGAGCAGTAACTTGGCATTCTGACCCCTTAATTCAATGCTTCAGGCTGTGGGCTTGTCTAAGGTGTAAGGCTCCTTTGTGTGAGTGTGAGGGAGTGGAGGTACGCTGGAGGAATGGGGCGGCCTGAGGGCTCAAACTCATCTAGGGCTGGGGCAGAAGAGGAGATGACAAGACCAACATTATTGATGCCGAGGGAAGAAAATGATGAGAAGGTCTACAGGCAGCAGTACCAAGGATTTGGGCAAAATGGAATGAATGAATTGATGAATGAATGAACGAAAAAGCATTTGCTAAACATTGGCTATGTGCCCAGCGCAGGGCAGCACCAGGTCTGGAGTAAGGAAGACCTGAGTTCAAATCCAGCCTCAGATACTTCCTAGCTGTGTGACCCTGGGCAAGTCACTTAACCCCGTTTGCCTCAATTTCCTCATCTGTAAAATGAGGTGGAGAAGGCCAAGAAAACTCTAGATGGGGTCATGAAGAGTCAGTCACCACCGAACAAGAACAGATATGTGTCCAGCTCTGTGCTAAGAGGGTAGGGAAGAAAAGGGAAGGGAAGGGGCAGGGCTCCCTAGCTCTGTCCTAGTTGTGCAGAAGTGGCCCAAAGCCTAAGATGTCACATATAAATAATAAAACCAGTAATCTGGAAGAAAAGATGGAGGTGTAGGGTCACAGTTCACTGCGGGTCTATGGGAGGACAGGGGCTGTCCCTTGTCCTTTCTCATCTTCTCCTTCACACAGGAGACTTCAAAGCATCTTGGATTGAAGAAAAACTGACGTGCTTCAAGACATATCACTGTGATGGAGTTCCTTTGGCAGAATGACCCCAGAAAGGGTTTGGGGCCTAGGATACCCATGAGAGAACTGAGCAAATTTTAACAAGGAATTTCTAACCTTGAGTCAGATAGTTGTCTGGGACGATGGGCTGTGATTTAGCCCCAAACACAGGAGACTAGAAGACAGATGAAATGTCCACAGGTGCCACTGAAGACTATTCTGTGTTTCAAAAGAACTTGACTCCCAGAAAAGAGCAAAGCATTACCCACCACTGAAATTCTGGGAGCTGGCATATCTCCCTTTCCTTATGAGGAAAAAGGCAGAGGAGGGTTTTCCCCACTCTAATGCCTGGTTCCCTAAAGAACCGATCCGTAAGCCTCTAGCCTGTAAGCAAAAAGGGAAGCAGTGTGGTAGGATGGAAAGAGCACTCTGTGTGAAACCCAAGGGTCTGGAACCAGTCCTAGCTCCGACACTCACTGTCTGTGAGACTTAATCCTTCTGAACCTCGGTTTCTTCCTCTGTAAAATGAAGGGGTCAGAACAGGCTGCTTCCAGTGTCCCCAGAGGTGGCAAAGTGGATTGAGCACTGAGCCTGGAGGAAGGAAGTCAGGAGTTCAAATGTGGCCTCACTTACTTGTTGTGTGACCTTGGGCAACTCACTTAACCTCCACTGGCCTCAGCTTCTTCAACTGTAAAATGGAGATCTAATCGAATCTAGCTCACAGAGCTGTTGTGAGGATAAAATGGGATGATCTTTGTAGAGTCGTGTAGGCACTTAATAACAGTGTATTCCTTTCTTTCTCCCTCCCTCCCAGCTCTCAATCTCTGAGCCCAGGAGTCATGGTAGAGACCACTCTTCTACATATGGGGAAAGAACAGTCCTGCAGTGGAGGGCTCCAGACACATCCAGAAGCTGCCTGACCAGGGGTGCCACAGCAGAAGGGAGACAGCTCTCACTGTCTGTCCTGCACACTCCTGCCTCACAGGAATATTTCATGTAACAGTCAGATTCTTCCTTCTGAATTGTGGGCACAAGGGATATCTCTCCCTGGCCCTGCACTGGGAAGCTATGGGCTGCTCCTCTGCCCCCCCCCCCGACTGGGATCCCCCTGAGGGCAGGGCCTGGGGCTGCTCCTCCTCTGTCCCCCTCCCCAGACTGGGAGCCCCCTGAGGGCAGGGCCTGGGGCTGTTCTTTTTTGGTCTCTCCCCAACAGCTGAGCTGAGGGTGCACACAGCATTGGGTTCCCCAGCTTCTCCAGTCCCCCTAAGCCCAGTATCTCCCCCCCACCAGCACCCTCTTCTGCCTCATCATTCCTCTCATGTCCAAACCACCTTAAGGTTTGCAAAGTGCTTTCCAGACTCCCATAACGCAATAAGCTAAGTTATCCTCATTTTACAGATATGGCCATGGTTGCCCAGCTGGGAAGGAAGGACCCAGGTGGGCTCTGATATCCAGCCTGGCCCTCTGGTCTCCACAAGGCTTGATCTGAAAACGTCTTCCTCCTGTCATGTCCTGGGCTGCATCCCTGTGGGGAATTTGGCCCAAAGAAGGAGTCCAGGAGGCTGTCTTGGGTCAACAGTGAAATTCTTCTGGGAGCGAGAATAACTTTTCCAAACGACCCAGACGGCGGCTGGAGGCCCTCACATTCCAAGGGCAGTGGGTCTGGCGTTCTTGCCAGCCAGCATTCCTGAGCCTGCCTATTGCCAGCCCTCAGGGCTCAGCAGGGGCAGGCTTCAGGGCTGACCTCAAGGGCATGAGCCCTCTCCTTCCCACTTCTAGAATTTACAACAAATTCTTCCCAGGAAGCCTCACTTCCCAGGCCAGATGAGCTGCTTGGCCAGCAATGATTCCTTAAATGGGAGTGGGCAGGGGGAACCAAGGAACTGTTCTGGGCACTCAGGACACTGAAGGCTTGACCTCCGAGGAATTTGCAGCCTAGTGAAGGGGATATGCCTGGCACCCCAGTAACTAAAACCAGGTCTGGAGTGGTGGGACCAGAGAGCTCTGATGGGGGATGAGATGGCCGAATACCCTTCACCTCCAAAAATCCAGAGAGTTCTGGATGACACCTGCCACCCTCAAAGTCACAGCAGACACCTCCCCAGGCCTGAGTTCTTGGGGCTGGGCTCCAGCTTCGGTCAGAGGTCCCCATACCAGCCTCCCAATGATTCAGGACGGATCCAGGGACCCCCTAGCTCAGAACATGCTTGGTCTGTCTAAACCTTCCTGATCCCTGAATCTCAGCCCATGGTAGGCCCAGTCCCACAAGCAGCCTGGCTGGGAGAGGGCCCCTTCCCCTGGCATACACACACACATAACTACATACATGTACACAATACAGATGTCTATCCACACATATAGTGTCTGTACACATATATGCAACACCAACCTAGACTCTTGTACACGAATATACTCACATGTATACATATGCCTTTTTCCAGTTGGTAGCACCAAACCCAGGGGTGTGTCTAACATCTTCTCATAAGTGTGTTTTCTCAAGTTTATACACAAGACTATAATGCCCAGAGGGTAAACAAAGGCAGGCCCCAGGTTCTCCCCAGCCTAAACTGAATTGGGATTATCCAGTCTGGCTCTTCCTTCTCCCAATCGCCCCCCCCCCCCGCACATGCCCCTCAGCTTTGTGAATGACCCGGGAGGAGCCAATGATGCCCAGGATGAGGGGTCACACCTCTGGGAGACCTTGGACTAGTCACATAACTCTCTGTCCTCGGTACTTTCACTACAGAATGAAGGCGTTGGACCGGATGACCTCTAAAGTCCTTTTCCAGTCTGTGGCAGTGACCCCAGGGTCATCTTCATTAACCCTGTGAGTTTGCTATTCCTGTATCAATGTGATTGAAGTTGCAGAAAGGGCTTTGGAGCCAAGGGGTTGGAGCTACTTTGGAGCTGTGGTCTAAGCCTTGTGGGCCTCCCTTTCCTGCCTGTTCTGTCTCCCTCTGGACCCTTCTGTTCCCTTCTGTGGGCTCTCCCTCGCCCCCTTCTGCATGTTCAATCCATCAGCCTCTGACTCA
Source organism: Petaurus breviceps papuanus (assembly GCF_028583685.1). Taxonomy (NCBI): domain Eukaryota; kingdom Metazoa; phylum Chordata; class Mammalia; order Diprotodontia; family Petauridae; genus Petaurus; species Petaurus breviceps. The sequence goes on along the minus strand of NW_027186376.1, from coordinate 5,305,201 downwards.
GTTTCCCTGCTTGGAGTTTCTCCCCACACAGGTATATCCCCTATAACTGCCAAAGTGATTTCCTAGAGAGCAGATCTGGCTACTTCACTGCCTCCTCAGTTAATTCCAGGGGCCTTTGCCCATTGCCTCCAGGATCAGGTGCAGACTCCTCTGCTGCCCTCTGAAGTCTTTCCCAAGCCGGGCCCATCCTCTTCCAAGCCTCATTGGACATGCCTCTCCTCCCTACCCTCCTCGGTCAGCCAGCATCTTCTGTCTTTGCCTCCCCCAGGATGCTCCAGCTCCCATCTCCCCAGGGGATATGGTTCTAAGACCTCAGAGGTTATCTAGTCTGCCTTCTCATTTTACCGGTGAGGAAACTGAGGCCCACAGAGAAGAGATGGTTTGTCCAAGGCCACACAGGCAGGTCAGAGACAGGAGCTGAAGTCTGGGCCGTCAGCCCTCCCCTCCCCACTCCCTTCTGCACCAGGCCTTTCCTCATCCCCAGCCACTAGCACGCTCTTTTCCAAGCTGCCTGGTACGTGGGTATCTGCATTTCTTCCTTCTGTACACTTACACACCGTGGGGTTTCCTTCTGATAGATGTCACCTCCTCAGGGGCAGAAATGACTGCAGGTAGGGGGACTGGGAGACGGAGAAGCCCCAGACAACTCCAAGGGAAGACATGGGAAGGGCCCAATGGACTCCATCGCCAGCAGGAGGCACATCAGGGAGAGGTGAGAGTCCTGCTTCAGATGATGCATTAGAAGTGTCTCTGGGACATCCAGTTCTGATTCCAACAGGCAGGGGGGGGGATGCAAGGTTGGCACTTAGATGAGTGGATGGACAGACAGACACAAAGATGGATAGACACATAGATACATCCATCCATACATAGAAACACATCAGGAAGGAAAGAAGAAAGGAAGGTACGAAGGAAGGAGAGAAGGAGGAAAGGAAGAAAACAAGCATTAAAGTGCCTACTGTGTACTGCACTAGTCCCACATGTACAATACAGATATTATATATGGACACACAACGATTATATTGTTATAATATGTTATATGCACAATATATCATGCATACACATGCATAAGTGAGATATTCCTGTACTCAAGGAGCTTATATGGCAGAATGAGGCTGGAGGTCAGGAAGAGGATCCTAATGGTCAAAACTGTTTCAAATTAGAGTGGGCTCACCCGGGTCATGGTGGGGGCCCCTCACTGGGGGCCAACGAGGGAATTTCCACTTAAATACAGGTTCATTACCTCACCTCTGACATTCCTTCAATCTTGGAGAGCCAGGTCCAGTGTGGGCATCCCCCTGCCTCAGAAGTAAGATTAGAAACGGAACTAAGGTTAGGAGTCAAGAATCCTTGGCAGCGGTTTGGGCTCCCTGCTGCTCTCTGGGGCTCTGTCCATCCCTGGTGCGTGGAAGGCAGCTCCAAGACAAACTGTGTCGATGGGACAGCCCCCAGGGCCTCGGAAGGCCAGAGTTTTCGCAGGGACCTCCAGCTGCCCCTCCATCCATCCATCAGCTTCTCTCCCTTTTGTCCTATGCTCTGGCCTACTCCTTGGGTGCCTGTTAACAGGAATCAGCTTTGGCAGAAGACAGGAGGAGGAGGAAGCTGGCTGACAGGGTCCTCAGAGACCAGAAGGAAGCCCTCGCCAGGGAGTCACACCTTCCAGGTCTCATTTCTGCCATCTGCCACAGAGCTGAGTGTTAACGAGGAGAGGCGGGGGCAGGGCCCGGCACTGCCCCCAGGGCAGCCTGTCTACCTGCCGAACTCACCCATCACTGACTTCGGCAGCCTTTGCAGGGAGTTGGGAGGGCCTTTAGATGTCCACCCCCTTGTTTAACAGACAAGGAAACTGAGTCCCAGAGATGTCCACGGCCCTTCCAGGATCATGCAGAGAAGTGGTGGCATGGCCAGCATGTGAAACCAGGTCCTTCAGCATGTGAAACAAATCTAGGGCTCTCTCCATCGATCCGCCTGAATAGAAAGCTCTGCGCTGAAACGGGCATGCCTTCAGACACCTCTAAACCAACCTTGCCTTGAGCAAGAATATCTGATACTTTGACAGATCTCCAATGATGGGGAGCTCATTACCTTAAGAAGAAAGCAGTGTGTTGATTTTAATAATCTGAGTTTAAGAAGATGAAACGTGGTCCCCTGGCCCCAATCTGAGAATAGATGTGGCCCTGGGGGAGCCCTCAGTCTGGGGAAGACTAGACCTGTCTAGACAAAGACCAGGGAGGGAAAATGAGTTAGGTGTGTGGGGAGGGAGAGTGCCCACAAAACCCAAAACACTGAGAACAGGCTCTCTCAGGAATCCTGGGTTCAGCGGCCAAACCCAGACTTCAGGTAGCTGGCCGTGTCTGGGAAGCCCTGCTCCCTCTGGGCAGGACATCTGGGGTCCACTCCAACCACCCCCCACCCTCCAGGAGGCTGGTGACCTCGAAGCATGATTTCCCGGCTTTGCTGCTAGCCCCGCCTTGCTGGAAGCCCAGATAAGCCCCATCCCAGATTTCTTCCTCCTGATCCAACTTTCCGGGAGATGAGCATGACGTGGGGCTTCAGCTATGCAGGGTGTCCAGGGCAGGGCTGGGAGAATGCTCTCACTAGGAAAATTGGCCTGGAACAAGGCTAGACTTCTCAGTTTTCCCACTTCATGACCACCCACCCATTTGCCCATCTGTTTGCTAGCTACACAGGGCTTTCTTGGGAGAGGGCTACCATCCCCGCTTGAAAAAACTTTCAGGCAGCCCTATTGTGTAAAGGAAAACCTAAGCCCCTTTGCTTGGCTTTAAGTCCTTCCCCAGCCCCGCTCCAGTCCAGAAGCTTCTTCCCATCCTCCCTGCCAGGCCGACTGGATGAGTGACCAGCCCTGAGAACACGCCGGGGACTTTTTGCCACTGGCTTTTACACTGGTGCAAGGTGCGCTCCCTTTCACCAGGTCTCCTATGACAATCCCTCCAGGCCTGGATCCTCTAGGAATTCTGCCTCATTCACCCTCTTCCAAAGCTCTCGCCCTTCTCGCATCTGATCCTGCCTTGGGGTGTGTGTTACCTAGGGTAACCTCTGTCCAGTTCTGACCTCCCAGGCAGCCCAGGGAGGGCAGGGGCCAAAGAGGGTGGGGAGCTCTAGCAGAGGACTGCCTGGGGAGGGGTCCTCCTTCCCCATCCCCGACCCTCAGTCTTTCTGGGCATCGGTCAACGGGGCCAGGGCAAGGGCGGTCGGCCTCTTCTGGGCTGCTTCTCCAGGGACTTTCCAGACTGGGAAGACAGAAGGAAAACAACAAATTCCCGACAGGACCAAGTGTCCCTTCCTGGCCTGCCTTGGGATGTGCAGGAAGTTCCCTGGGATGGCTCCAAACTCCCTCCCCAGCTTCCCAGAAGGTCTCCCAAGCCCACAGCAGGCTCATCCTTCCTCCAGACCCTCTGGTCTCTCCCTAGCACCGATCAAAGCTGGGGACCCCCAGGGGTCAGCGGCTCCGGCCCCTCTGCTACCTTTCACAGGTCAGCCTCAATGGCTCACAACATTCCTGGAGGCAGGTACATCCCCTCTGACAAAGAGGAAAACCAAGTCACCGTGTAGTCAGGGAGCCTTTAAACCCATGAGACTGTAAACTCACTGAGGGCAGGGACTGCCTTTGCCTCTTTTTGTATCCCCAGTGCTTCACACAGTGTCTGGAGCGTAGTAGGCGCTCAATCCACGTTTACTGATGGACTGACTCAAAAGCTCACTGAACTGGTGAACCCCAGATCATCAGACTCAGAAGCCAATGATCTTCCCAACAGGCCTGGGATCAATGTAGCTTTAAGTTGAATAAACGAATGAAAAACTTGCCCAGGGTCACACAGTCAGACAGGGCCGAGCTGGGACAAGACCTTCGGCCTGAGATTTAGAGCTGGAAGGGACCTGAGAGTCTAATCCAGCCCCATTTTACAGGTGGCGCTGAGACCCAGCTAAGGGCACACCAGTAGTAAAGCCGGCCCAACAGCCAGGGCAGCTTGGGGGGTCAAAGCTCACTGGGGGTGAGTCGGGGTGCTCCCAAGTCCAGTCATTAGAACCAGCCCAAGCAATGCAAGAGGAGGAAAAGGAGAAAAGGAAATTGTGTCCTCCTCCCACCCAGCTCCCCTCCTCTTCTTCTCCTCTTCCTCCCTCCTCCTCCTCCCCTTCCTCCTCTGCCTTCCCCTCTTCCCCTTCCCCTCCTCCTCCTCCTCTCTCTCCCTTCTTCCTCTTCCTCCCTCCTCTCCCTCCTCCTCCCCTTCCT
>NW_027186376.1:5290129-5300939 GCF_028583685.1 Petaurus breviceps papuanus | reverse complement strand
TCCCTTCTTCCTCTTCCTCCCTCCTCTCCCTCCTCCTCCCCTTCCTCTTCCCCCTCCTTTTCCTCCTCCCTCTCCTGCCCCATTCAGGCTCAGGTGCTGAGAATGAGCTCACACCCTCTAGGCCTGGCTGGGAGAACAGGCCTATTGAGGCCAAAAGAGGAGATCGGCTGATGCCCAGGAGAGCCTCAGAAAAAGCCAGGCCAGGAGGGTGCCTGTTCATCCCTAGGAGATGGGCAGAGGAGAGGCCAGCCCGTGTGGGAGAGGGCAAAGGAGGACACGGGGAGGGAGGAAAAGCAGCCCTGGCCAGCAGTGTCTGGGCAGGCCAGCCAAGGGGAGGCCTCCTTCCCTCTCACTGACTGAGATGTGCAGGGGACACAGCCAAGGGACCTGCTATTTACTTCCGAGCTTTCCTCCAGCCCTCAGCCCCCTTCAGTTTCCTGATCTATAAAATATGGTGACCACACTGGTCCAGCCCTTCTAGCCCTGAAGGTTCAGACCATGAGCACAAGCTGTGGGGCTAGGAGGGCTGGCCAGGGGGCCCAGCCTGAAGGGGAGCCTGGGGAAAAATCCTGACTTCTTCAGATCTGCTAAAGGAGTCGGGGTGTTTAGCAGAGAAGTCTTAGGGAAGACACTAAGTATCTCCTCATACTCCCCCTTTCCTATGTTGGGTCATCGGCTTTGTGAGCCCTAACGCTTGACTTGTCCCTGGTGACTTTGCCCCCCTCTCTTCAGGTTCCAGCAAGAGACCCCTCCTGGGCCCACAGGTCCTGCCCTCTCGTTCTCTTCCTCCTCCCCTCCTCTCCCTCCTCCTCCTTCCTCCTCCAAATCCTGCCCAATCTCTTCTTCAAAATTGTCTTCAGAACCATCTCTTCAAGGAAGCCTCCATTGCCTGAGGATGCCCAGCCTCTGCATCCTTCCCTCTTCTGTCCTTCAGCTTGAGAAACTCCGTCCTGGAGAATACTGAGTAATTCTGAATGAGTCCCTCCCTCCCTGATTTAAATCCCTTTCTCTCACCATGGTCACTACCAGGGGTATGCACATAGTGAGGGAGCTCTAGGAAAGAATCCATAAGTCTCCCAGCTGGAAGTCACCCAGTATAATGGCCCCAGTTCACAGAGGAGAAAATAGGCCAGAGAGGGCCGGGGGCCTGACCAATGTCACAGAGCCAGTCCATGGCCAGGATGGGACCAGAGCCTGGCCAGGGGGTCCTTCCAGTCCCCCCTCCCCGCATGGTAAAGAAGAAAGGCACAAAGGAAGCTTCCCTTTCCCCAGGACATCCCATTGTCTGCCAAAGGCCGGGGCCACCGGACTCCATCTTCCAGAATCTAGGCTCCAGCAGCCCACTCATCTCTGGAATACCCACCTGGGACAGAATTCATTTGGTGAGTGACCCACCATCTCTCCTGGCTGACTCTCAGCACCAGAGCCTTCTGTCACCTTTTAGAATGTAAGCCCTTTGAGGACAGGGACTCTCCTTTTCTTTTATCTGTACTTAACACAGTGCCTAGCATACAGCCAGTGCTTAATTAACATTTTTCCTTTATTCAAGAAGCAAGACAAGGAATAGACAAAGGAGGAGACAGAGAAGAGAAAAGGAAAGGAGGAGGCTGACGCTGATCTGAGAATGACATTGACATCGCTCCCTAGACTATCCTGTCTGTTCTCCAGCTTCCTGACACTTATCTGCTGAAGGATCTGGGATCTGCTGAGGATCTGGGATCTGCTGATGGAGCTGGGACCTTTTAGCTTGTACAAGAAAAGGCTGGGGGCAGGGGTGAGGGGTGGCTGCCTTCAAGGGTCAGAGCATCTGTCATGCTGACTTGTTCACAATGACAGGGGGAAATTACAGAGGGCTGAATTAAAAGGTTATTATCGCCACTTTACAGCTGAAATTAAGAAGTGAGCGGACTTTGCCGTGGTCACACATCTGAGCAGAGTGAGTCAGAGCTGAGCTGATTCACCTTTGTCCTGGTCCGCATCACTGTCCACATCTCTCCTGGAGCACAGGAAGCCTTTTTAGCTGGCACCGTCTACACCTCAAAGAAGTCTACACAAAGAGGGGCCAGCCCCGTGGCCACAAAGCTACTGATGGCAGTCGAGGCTGCTTCGCTCCTGGGCTCCTCCTGTCATAGAAGCCGAACACATTCCCCGACACCCCCACGAGCCGTTGCTGAGCTGAGGAGTCCCCGGCCCACTTGCCTTTGATCTAGCCAAGAGCCGGCTCTCTTAGCCTTTCTTCACGCCTTGGGAAGGGTAGAAGGAAAGCTGAGACATGGAGTGGATTCTGTGCTTGGGGACGCTAGCCCTCACAGCTGCCGTTTCCAGTCTGCCTGAAAGACCTGGGGGTGTTGAGCCTGGAGAAGAGAAGACCCCGGAAGACCACGAGATTGCCACTGTCTTCAGGTGGCCAGAGGGTTCTCTGGGGAAGAGGTCCGGCCACGGGGCCAGAAGGAAGAGTGACCGGTGTAAGCTACAAAGCCAAATTCCGGCCAGCTGTTGGGAAAGACTTCCTCCTACTTCGAGGTGCTGCTTTCCAAGGCAGCCAGGAACCAGAGACAGAGATGTTCGCTGGCTGAGGAATGCCCAAACAAGTCATGGCCCACGGATGTTACAGAATGTCACAATGTCAACAGAAAGGACAGCCCACGATGACAAACCGAATAGAACTTTATGAAATTAAAATGACTTCCATGCTTGACCTCAAGGAACAGACACGCACAGAGAATATGCCTTTCTCCATTCACAAAGGTGGGGGACCATGGGTGAGCCTCACTGAACACACTGTCAGTCTTGGTCAATTTGTTGGTTGATTTCTGAACTGCTTCTGGCTTTCTGGGTGGGGAAGGGAAAGGATATATTGGCAGATGAAGGCAATATAAAAACAAAGGACATCAATAATTTTTTTAAAGTCAATTAGAGTTGTCCTAAAGTGGTGTAGTCAACTTTGAGAGGTAGTGAGCTTCTCATCCCTGGGGGTATTCAAGCAAAGGCTAAAGGACCATTTGCCAGAAGTGCACATGGGGATCCTCTAAAGTAGGGGTTGGAACAGTTTCCTCTGAGTTCCTTTCTATTCAAACCTGGATTTCTGTGAGCCCCATTTTTCCAATAAGGAAGCTGAGGCTCAGAGGGTGGTGATTTGCCCATGGTCATTCATACAGCTAGTAAATGCTGGAAACTGAACCCAGCCTCATCTGAGGATTCCTGACAAGCTGTCAGGCCATCGACCACCTTCTCCCTCACTCCCCCACTCCCAGCCCGATCACTGACTCCCAGACAGAAGGAAACAGGATAAAAACCAGGAGCAGGAAAGGGAGTGGCGACGGCCCAAAGGAGTTCAGAAGCCTGGCCTCATACCCAGGCTCCATCTCCTGCTCCATGAGATGGCAGAGGAGCCTAGGTGACCTCCACAGGGATGCTCTGAGGCTGGTGCCCCTGGAAAGAAAAGGCCACGGGAATGCCCGGATCTCCATGGTGGAAGTGACCACGGGGGCATCTTGCCCTGGGGGAAGGGGGGAGGGATGCCTTCTCTCCCCTCTATAGTGCTTTACTGTTTATAAAGCACAGCCTGTGCTGTAAATATTATTATACCCATTGTATATATAGGTAAGGGAATCAATCAAAAGCATTTGTAACGTACCTACTATGTGCCAAGCACTGACACTGAGGAGACAGACATGGAAGGTTCTATTGGGAAAATAAACACGAACATATGTAAGAGGGTACAAAAGTATGTGGTAGCCTGGGAGGGAGGGGCCTGGCAAGTGTCAGGACCAGGAAAGACTTCACAGAGGGGAGAGATCTTAAGCTGGGTCTTGGGGGAAGGAAACACAGGATTCTAAGAGATGAGACTGAGGAGGGAAAGCATTCCAGGCAGGGGGTATGGCTAGTGCAAAGGCTGCGAGGCCAGAGATGGGGCGAGGTGCCTAAAGGAGCGGGAGAAGTCTCTCTTGGCTAGAGGATCACTTACAGGAAGGGAAGTGATAGGTGACGGGGCCGGAGGAAGAGGCTGGGGGGCAGGGTGGGAAGGCCTTTAAATGCCACAGCGCAGCTTAGATGGCAATAGGGAACCACTGGGGTTATAGAGAAGGAGAATGGCGTGGCCAGATCTGTTCATTTCCCGCCTCCCCCCTTGTCCTGGAAATCCATCCTCCACCTGATCCCCCCTCCCCACACTGGCTCTCATTTGTCTTTTTTCTGTTTTCACTCTTTCCACTTCTCACTCACTTTCCTTTCTCTTCCTCATTCTCCTTGTCTCCCTCCCTCCCCCTCTCTGTCTGTCTCTGTCTGTTTCTCTCTCTGTGTCTCCCTCTATCTCTGTTTCTGCCTCTCTCTGTCTCTATCTCTGTTTCTGTCTCTCTGTCTGTCTGTCTCTGTCTCTGTCTCTCTCTCTGTCTATCTCTCTGTCTCTCTCTAAGTCTGGGTTCGATTCAGAAGTAGGCAGTAAGGAGGGATGAGGGCTCCAGCCCCATCTCTGACGCTTATTAGCTAGATGACCTTGGCTAGGTCTAAGCACCTCAGTTTCCTCCTCAGTAAAATCTCTAATAGAGATAATCTAAGGCTCCTTTCAACTAGAATACCCCAAGACCTCGGCTCAGCCCTGGGGCTCAGCCCTGGCCCTGGTCCTGGCTCCCTTCTCTATGCCCCAACACAAGGAATGTTGGGAGACCAGGGAAGTGTTCGGAAGCCCTTGCCTTCCCAGGGCTACTGTGTGTCTCTCCCCACCCCCACACCCCCATCTCCCTGGGGACCCCAGACTGTGGGAGGGAGGAGCCTCCAGGCCATGCTCCGTGTCTACCTAGAAGAGCGCATTAGCCCCAGCATATGCACCCCCCTCTCACTCCCACCAAAGTGGCATTAGGCTGCTCATCGGATTAGATGCTCTCTCTGGGATAAAAGCTGCCTGGCGATTACATTAGCAAAGGGCAGTGTTTTCCGGTCTGCTCAGAATTCAATCACAACTTCAGTGGCCCCACTACGGACACTGTAACCAGAGGTTAGAGAAGGTTTGTGCTTAGAGATCACCCACAAACCGGGAGGCTTTTCTCCCTTCCTTCAATACTCCAAGGGTCTCTGAGTGCATCTGGGGATGGGGATGAGGCCCCACCCCACCTGGGGAGCTGGGCTTCCCATCTCCCTATGCTTCTGGGGGTCAGCACCGCCCACCATCCCCACCCACCCCAGTGGCCTCCCTGGGCACAAGGCCAGCTCTGGCCACTTTCCTCTGGGCCTTGGGTGTTCCCTTGGCACTAAGGGAGCCCACCCTGCTGAGAAGTCATCCCTTCCTCCCCCTGAGGAGCTCACTCTTTTCCGAATCTGATAGTCCCAGGATGATATCTGGAAATCATTCTTTACTCACAACTCATGGAGACATAATCCCACTAAGAAATGTAATTACAATCCATAGAACTGTGCGATCTCATATTAGCCAAGCATTTGGCATTCATTGCCCATTCCTTACTCTAGGCAGAAGGGCCAGAGGCGCCCAAGGAGCCTGGCTACCCTCCCCTGTAGAGGTAGTCTCTGCCATTAGAACCCAGGCTCCCTGAGGGCAGGAAGCCTCGTACTTTTGTCCTCCTGGCCCCAAAGTTCATTACGAAGATGGGCACATCGCAAGTACTTATTATTCTAACATTTTTCCTTCATTCACAAAGAAGGAAACTGAGGCTAAGACATGTGATTTGCAAAAGGTAATGAGTAGCAGTCAGGTCTAGTCTGTGAAAGGCATCCAAGGAGGGTTTGGAGCTTGTTGGGATGCTGTACACTGAGGGGAGGGGACACTCGATACCCCCAAGCCTGCTGCTGACTGAGAGAAGGGGATTCTATTCTTCCCATTTGTAAAGGGTGTCTTCCCAGTCCATCCAAATGGACACCTCCAGGGCAGTCAGGGAGCTCACCAGCCGTCTGACCAGGCTGAGCCTCGGCCCCCTCCCTGATCAAGTCAGGACCTTTGTACTCCCTTCCTCATGGGACAGTGGAGGAGAGTGGTTTTGATTCCCAAGGCCAGAGACCCCAGCTGCTTCTGTCTCCAGATGCTGAGCCCCAAACATGGCCCTCACCCAGGAGCGGGCACAGTAGACTGAGGGGCCAATTGACTGAAGAGAGCAGCCAGCCAGACCCAGCCTGTGGAAGGGACAATGGCCAAACAGTGAGGAGCCCTCAACTTGCCCAGGTGCCGATAAGTGGGCCATGCTTAGTTGCCCACTGCTGCAGCTGGAATGGCCTCTCTCCCAGCACCAGGCAGTGCCAGCCACAGGGAATAAAGAGGAGGAGGAGGAGGAGGAAAGGAGGGAGGAGAGGAAGGAGAAAAAGCAAGAGAGAGACATATGGAGAGACAGAAAGGGAAGGCGACGTCCAGGATGGGCATGAGATGATGTAATGCGCCCAGCTAAGTTCTATGTCCAGTGACCCCATGGTCCCCTTGGACCTATTTCCAGCCCCAGCAGTTAAAGACCCTTAGCCTAATGAGGGTTTCCTGCCCCCACCTTCAACACACCCAACACGCGGCAGAGACAGGCAGAAAGCAGACCCGGCAAGGGCTGGGCACAGCCCCGGGAGGATGCCGCTGACCCCTGCATCACGGACCCTAGCGGCCGAAGGGACTTCGGAGTCACCTGGGCCACCAGCCCCTCACGCCAATCCTTCAACAGCACAGTGAGCGGTCTTGCAGCACTTGCCGAAAGACCTCCCATGGTGGTGAGCTCCCTCCCTCCCATTCACCTTTGGACAGCACTGATTATTGGAAAGCTGTTCCGGCCATCGGACCTCAGTCTACTCCTGGCTCTTCCCTCTGGGGACAGACAGAACAAGCGTGATCGATCCCCTTTCCCGGAGCAGCCCTGCGGACACTTGGGACAAGACTTCCCCTCCCCGACCCTTCCCCCATCCCCATGGGCAGGGGGTCCCCAGGCTCGCCTCCCAGGCCCCTCAACTGCCTCTTTTCATTTTCCCTTCCTGCCTGGCTTCCCCTCCAAGCACACTCTCTACGGACAAGCCCTCAGCCCCTTCCTTCCTCCTCCCAGGGTGTCCTGGATGACCTCAGACAACCTCTGCTGGGAGTAGCCACAGAAAAGCAAGGGCACCCCCTGCAGGATCCACTTGGCTCAGCACTCACCTTCCCAAAGGAGACCCCGCCTTTCCCCCGGGAGGAGACGCAGCCTTGGAGGATGTAAACACACACACATACTCACACATGCACACACAGCCCACACACCCGCACACACTCACACACTCGCACACACCCCTCGCACACTCACACTCACATGCATACACACACACAATCACACACACACACACACACACACTCTCTCTCTCTCTCTCTCAAACTGCTGCCTGGGGTAGTGGTAAATACAGTGACCCAGAATCAGGAAACACTTGGGCTCCCATGTGTCCAGCAGGAGGGAGATGTTGATTTTGGCCTCAAAGGATGAGTGAGACTGGGTTTCCCAGCTCTGCCACCTACTACCTGTGTGAGCAAGTCACTTACCCTCTCTAAGCTGCAATCTCTACATCTGTAAAACAGGGGATTCAATTCCATGTGCAGTTATTTTTGTAAATAAATTTTTATGGACCTCTTGTTTTTACATCACCTCCACTTCCCCTTATAGCTCCCCTGCCCTAGCGCCTGTTAGACTAAAGCCTTTAAGACTAAAGAATTTTTAAAATAGAGAGGAAAAAATAGATCCATAAAACTCCCCAACTTTTCTTCCAAATCTTGTTGTGTGCAGCCCCCACACTCGCAGCCCTCCATTTGTGGAAAGAAATGGAGAGAGATGCTTTCCTGAATCCCATCTTTGGGACCAAGCTTAGTCATCATACTTTCATAACGTTCTGTTTTGATCTTTTTGTGATTGTCGCTTTCCCTCGATATTCCTGTAATTATCATTTATATTATTCCGGTTCTGCTTTCTTCACTTTGCATCAGTATAGAGAAAACTTCTTCCCATGCTTCTCTGTATTCATTTAAATATTCATTATTTCTTACAGCACACTAATATTCCACAATATTTACAGTTTGTTTAGCCATTCCCAATCAGCATCTTCTTTGTTTTCAATTCTTTGCTATCACAAAAAGTGTTGCTATGAATATTTTGGTGTCTAGGGAGCCTACCAGGTGAAAAACAGCATTGCCAACGTATAGAGGACTGAGGGCCAGGAAACTCTGGGTTCAAGTCTCCTCTGGCACATATTGGGTGAGTCTCAGCACCCCATACAATTCTCTAGAAGTACAAATTGTAGGACTTTTGTGAATCTGCATTGGTAGAGAAGTTTCCTTACTGGGAGTTTCCTGCACTAAAATCAGAGATCTGGATCCCTTATCAATCCACCTCCAAAGGCCAGGCACATAACAGGGTCCCTATCGACCTCATCTCGACGAGATTCCCATGAGATACTGAAAGGAGATGCTTCACCAATTTTAAAGGGCCATAGAATTGTAAGCCTAAAGATTCAACTACTCCCCAAAATACCAGCATTCCAGCAGATGGCCAATGACAAATGACCGCAGAAATATCTCCCACACATGCAAATGGAGAGCTTCACAATAAAGACACAACCTCTAAGCTAAGTGGCCCAGTGAGTAAGAGTACTAGCCCTGGAATCAGGAGAGGATCTGAGTTCAAATCAAGCCTCAGACACTAGCTGTGTCACCCTAGGCAAGTCACTTAACCCTAGTTGCCTAAAAAAACTAACCTCAGCTTGTATTCTGTTTTGGCTGCTATGCCATATAGACTCATTTTGGACTTGTAGACCATCAAAAGCAGAGGTATGCTGGAGATAGCTGGAGGGGCTCAGGAGAGTCAATTATTAAACTGTCAGTGGGAATATTTACATGTTGGAAATGGGAAATCTCAAATTAACTTATTGCTTTGTTGACTGTCTACTACTAACAGAAAATGTCAGTAATGCAGATTGAACTTCAAAATGCACCATGGGTACATTTTTTCCCCATAAAACCTTTTTTTTTTTTTGTTAAACATATACTGACACACCCCTGAGCAAACTCCGTTTTTTTCTCAAACCACCGCGTCTAGCCACACCTTCCTCTGTCTTGTATTTTTGAAGTCGACTTTTTGAATCCAAGCAGAGAACTTACATGAATTCTTGTTAAATTCTGGTCAATTTGGTTTGGCCCCAAATTCTAGGCTGCCAAGGACTTCTTCCCACTCTAGCTCTAACGTCCAGTGTGGGAGCTGGCTACACCTCCTGCCCTTGTCTCTCCTTCAAGCCTTCCATCCAGCCTTTCATCCAAATCATAAATGGAACATTCGGCAGCTGAGCATATGGCCCATTAAACAGAACAGGGTGAAATACGTACATTCAGATACTTCCCTAGGACACCATAGTCAACAAGCATTTTCTAGTAGTCATTCTGCTATGTAAATGAATAAATGAGTAAATGAGGGATAAAGCATTAAATGCTGTGTGCCAGGTGCTATATTACAGGCTGGGGATAACAGCACAAGCAAACAAGACAGTCCTGCCCTCGAGAAGCTTTCATTCTAATGGAAGGAAGACAATATGCAAAAAGGAAGTTATCGAGAGGGATAGGGGGTCATGATTTGGAAACCGTGGCTTCAGAAGTGATGCAGAAGTCTAGTTCCAGGCCAAAAAAAAAAAAAAAAACACCTGCCAGGGCCCAGGATGTTGCAGGAATAGACTTCTAGGTTCAGGTGGAAGGGAGATGAGGGTGAGGAGGCTGCCCAGAGCTCAGGCAACAGGGTTTGCAAATGGGCCAAGAACTATGCAAGGCACTCTTCGAGTCTAGTTGTTCTCATTCCTGAATCCATGTCACTGAAAGAAAATCGGGATGGAGTCTGCCTGATGCTCTGCTACGAGTCATCATCTCCCTGAATTTCCCCACAAATGACTCTGCCAGAAAAGGAACCAACCCAGACTGGGACTGATTATTCTGGAGGGATCCAGGCCAACTTCCAGTGATTGCTGCTTTCCTTTCTAATTTTATACAACTCATCCCTTTACAGATGTGCTCTAGAAGGTTTCTAGGAATTAAAGTCAAACTCCTTGGCTTATAGTTTGACAAAATTTCTCTCCATTTCGTCATTCATATCTCCACACTCTCATATCCATTCTCTTCTCTCTCACCTCCACTTACAGTGCCCCTATTAAAGACCCACCAGCCTGGATTGTTGCAATAGTCTATTCATAGGTCTCTTGACTCTTAGCCTCTTGTCCCCTCTCCATTCATCTTTGGTTCTATGGCCAGACCAATCTTCCTCATGAAGAGACCTTGTCATGTTGCCCCTCTCCTTAAAACTCTTCAATAGGCCCCGATGACCTGTTGGTTTGGTACAAGTGCAAGGCAGCAATGAGAGGTGAGGCTGGCAGAATCAGAGGCACCCTCCTCTACAGGACCTCAAATACCCAATGGAGGAGTCTGGGCCTTCTCCTAGTGGCAATGTCAAGGCTATTGATGGGGGAAGTCATATGTGCAGATGTGGGTATTAGGAAGATTACAGCTGTGAAGGATGGATGAGAGTCCACATCTGGACACTTGTTTTCAGTTCTAGGTATCACATTTTAGGAAGACTGCTGACAAGCTGGAGCAGATACAGAGGAGGGCAGCCAGGACAGCAAGGCGCTGGAGATCATGTTGGGCATGGACTGGGTGAAGGAATTGGGAGGAACATAGTGAGGGAGATGGTGTGGCATAGAGGATAGGGAGCCAGCCTCAAAGCCAGGCCCACCTGGGTTCAGGTCAAGTCTCTGACACATACTGGGATGTGGGACCCTGGGCAAATACTCAGTGCTCTAGGCAACTCTCAAGACTAAGAAGGTCCCGGCTTGGAACCTT
>NW_027186376.1:5282134-5285129 GCF_028583685.1 Petaurus breviceps papuanus | reverse complement strand
TGATTTTCCTGGGCTCACTATTACCTCCAGGATCAAATAGAAAGCATTCGGCGTTGAAAGTCCTTCGCCTTCACAACCAGGCCCCTCTACCTTTCCAGACTTCTTACACTTTACTCCCAACCATGTGCTTTAGGATGCTGAAATGCTGGCCACTCTGTCCCCCATCTTCACACTTCTGCAATGGCCACCTGCCATTCCTGGAATACTCCCCCTCCGTCTCTGCCTTTTCCCTTTCCTGGCTTCCTTCAGGATCAGCTCAGCTCCCACCTCTTTCCAGGCTTCCTCTTACCACTAGAACCTTCGTCCGGGGATCGCCCTCCATTTACAAGGTGTGCACTTTGCATGTACTCTTTCAACAGGTCATCTCCCCCATAAGAATTCGAGGGGACGCTCCATCCTCGTGCTTCGCACAATGCATGGCACAGAGTCAGTGTTTAACAAGTACTTGGTGACTGACACTCTCCTTGGAGCCTCACCCAGGGCTTGCACAGGGATGCGGTTACACCCATTTGACCAAGAGGAGACTGAGGCCCAGAGCGGGCCAAGAGTCTAGCCAGAGGCGAAGGGCTGCTTAGTGCAGGGAGGATTGCAAGTCAAGGCTGCTTCACACTGATGCCCTTCCTCCCAGCCATTCTTGCAGTGAGGACCAAGAAGAGCCGGACACTCTTACAAGAGATGTGAGACTGAAGGCTGACCATGAGACTTCCTAGCTGGCTAACCTTAGTCACACCATTTCCTTTCACTGAACCTGTTTCCTCCTCTGTAAAATGGGCATGTTACTCTTTTCACTGCCCACCTCATAAGGCAGCCTTTAAAGCATAGAGACCCAGGGCTATTATAGCTACCACTCTTGCCACATGAAGCAGCTGGGTCTAATGGAAAGGGATCTGGGTTTGGAGTCAAGCCCTGGTTCTAATATTTCTCAGCTGTGTGATGGGTCACTTTCCTTCTATGGGCCTATGTATAGAAGGGTGGATAAATAGACTTTGGGGTTGTAATGGGAATGTAAATTTTGAAGATCTTCCCTGCCCCTAGGCTAAAGTGCACCTGGAGCCTGGGGTGGGAGGCTTGTTTTTCAGTAGATACTTCTTGATTGGCCAGTGGGTCAATAAGGTTGTTACATTCTCTGAGCCAGGAGAAGGGTATATAAACCCTGATTTGAGGCTTTGTTTTGGGGCTCACTTTGAGAAGTGTTCTGTGATTTGATGAAACTCTGGGCTAGCCGTTGTCCAGAGCCCCCCGGGCTTTGAAACCCAGATGTTGTTTGGTATGGATGTATTGGTTGCACAGTTTGGAAAGCTGTGTACTTGATCTGTTTCTCTCTTGATAATACTGTCTGTATATTCTGAAGTTCGGGGTGCTGACCTTTTTCCCCTGAACGAGGTAAACGATACATATCTGACTGATTAAAGTAAACTTGTTAACCCATTTTGAGTTGCTTTCCTTTATCAAAGCAGATCCAAGAACCTGTGGTGGCAGCAAACCCTGAGGACCCTTGGGGTGCTTGCTGCTACAGGGGTCCCTTCCAGCTCTCTGTCCCAGCATCTCCTTCCCCTACACCCAGCCCTCTGGGACTTTATCTAGGCCATTAGTCCCACAGAGGCCTCCCCCCTGCCCTGGTACCATCCCTTCTTCCAAAGCCATCCCTTAAGAAACAACACTGGTGCCTGATCCCCCCTCACTCTCCCTTTGCCCTCCTCTCCTATGGACCTCTCAGCCTCAGGCCTGTGCTGCCCATCAGCACTGATGCCTCTGCATCTCTGAAAGCAGTTTGGACTCTGCCTGGCTGGTGTTTGTGAACTTGGAGGGAAAGTCTCAGAACAACTTGACCTAATGAGTTGTGTGAGCAAGAAGAACAGGCAGCTGGTCCGGCCCAGGTCCCTGTAACCTCTCTTCCCCGGGCGCTGAGCCAGACACAGCTTCTTCCCGGTCACCCTGACCCGGGCAAACTAGTCTAATCAGGTTCTCCTTGGCAGATTTCAGTCCTGAGTAGGATATATGTGGACAAAGAAAGAAGCTGACATTGTGGGCCCCAGGGCCAGGTCCGTGAGGGGAAGGGGCATAATCTGCATGGGCACAGGGGCCAGGTCTGTGAGGGGAAGGGGCATAATCTGCATTGACTCAGGGTCCAGGTCTGTGAGGGGAAGGGGCATAATCTGCATGGGCAGAGGGGCCAGGTCTGTGAGGGGAAGGGGCATAATCTTCATGGGCACAGGGGCCAGGTCTGTGAGGGGAAGGGGGTATAATCTGCATGGGCACAGGGGCCAGGTCTGTGAGGGGAAGGGATATAATCTGCATGGGCAGAGGGGTCAGGTCTGTGAGGGGAAGGGGTATAATCTGCATGGGCACAGGGTCTGAGGATGGGACTGGGGACGGGCAGACAGAGGGACAGAATCTCAATAATGAAGGGGAAACTGAGGAGCATGGGGGTGGGAGGGGACAAAGACAGATGATAGGAAGGGACGGGGTAGGAAGGGCATGAAGCCAGATAAAGCTTTCATGGCACAGGGACCGTATGAGGTCAGGGACACAGGAGCCATGTACAAAGATGGGGCAGTCTGTAAGGCCACCTTCAATCACACCTTTACTAAGTGCCCACTGTATGCCTGGGGTGGGCTGGGTTCTAAGACACAAACACGCACCCCCGCTCGGCCTCCGTAGATTCTGCTTTCCTGGAAAGCCCCAGTTCATCCGAGGTGATCAGAACAAGTTCTGTTTGGGGGAACAAGTTCTCTCCGAGCATAGGCAGCAGGTACAGGGATGGTTTCTATCCAAGGGGACAGGCAGGCTCTGCCTCGCTATGAGGCAATGTGCCTGAGGGAGGCAATGACCTGACTGGAGGCCAGGATCTATGCTGATGTCACAGGTAAGGTCACAAGCTCAACGTGGGGCTCATATTTTTACCGTTGGAAGACAGTAGGGCCTGGAGCGACGAAGCTGGGCCAGAGTTGATTTCCTGTTTTAGGTGGTGTTTGAACTGGGCCCTGGGGGCTAA
>NW_027186376.1:5246491-5282034 GCF_028583685.1 Petaurus breviceps papuanus | reverse complement strand
CATGGCGATGGGCATTCGTTCCAGGTACTCCTGGAAGGACCTGAGCTGCTGAACGGGCGCAGTCAGTTGGGATTAACCCATATGTGCCCAGGGTTAGGGTTGGGGGAGTAGGAGAAGGAGGAAGCATTGGGCTGGGTCCTGGGAAGCGGGTAGCCTGGGAGAGCCGTCACTGAGACCAACAGGCTGGACTGGGCTTGGTGGTTTGTAGGTTAGGGGCCAGGAGGACATGGGGACAATCGCCAAGGTCTTTTCTGGAGGTGCCTTCTCTGAGATCTGCCATGCCTTCTGCCTGGATGGCAGAATCGGAGACCACTTTCCCAAAGGATGGCTTCCTTGGGAAATCAGTGCCAAACATCGCCATCCTCAGGGGATCTACCAGACCCTGAATTCCAGAATCCTAGACTCTCAGGACTCCAGGGGCCCTTGGCAAGCACTGAGTCTGTGCTGTTCAGCATCTGCTCTGACAGTGCTTGGCAAGTGGCTAATCAGGCTCTCTGGGAGCATCTCTAGGGGCGGCAAGCTCACCACCAGGGCAGCCGCTCTCGCTCAGCGCTAGGCTCACCCACTCAGCTTTTCAGGTGATAGTAACTGGAAGACATTGAACTGAACCTGCTTTTTGTCAGCCTCCTGCTTCATCTTAAACACCAAGGAGAACTAATCCTTGGGTTATGAAATGGCAGAGCTGCAGATTGGCAAAGAGACTTCAGGACAGGTGCGACCAAAGGTGGAAAGTGTGGAAAATCCGGGGACATGTGTGCTCATGGACACAGCTGGACCTGAGCAGAGGGAACCTGTGAGGAGGCACCCAGGGAAGGTGGGGCTGACAAGGCTGATGGGGCCAGACTGAGCACCTGGCTAGCATTCAAGGAGAGCCTGAGCCTCCCTGCCCATGGCCTGTGGGGAACACAAGCACGGTCCCTGAACAAGAGCATCTCAGAGCTAGAAGAACCCTCGATTGTCTGACCTAAGCCCTTTTAAAGCAGAAATCCCTTTCACAAAATCCCCTCTAAGTGGGCATCCAACCGAAAACCTCTCGTAAAGGAGAGCTCACTACCTCTTTTCCCTTTGGGGCAGCTCTTATTAGGGCAGGGAGGTGAGAGCTGCCTCACTGAACCTCCCACTGGGTCCCACTACAGTCCTGAAGTCCCCTTGCTTCTCTTGGGATGGGCAATATGACTGCTTCGGAGGAGAAGAGAGGGGAGGGACTTGGGCAGGGCTCCTCAGCTGGTCCCCGGCAGAGGCAGCATGTCAGCCAAGCCCTCTCCAGCCAGGGGCAGGCCCCATCCTCTACAGCCTGCAGGAAGCCATGGCCCTCGGCAGACAAAGACACAGAATTAGAGGGGGGGGGGCAGGTCTCTTCCAGCTCTGAGCCTGTGGCTTGGGAGGGAGGGATCTTGTGTTTGACAGGCATTAGGACAGCAGTTCAGCATCCCCAGAGGAAACCAGACTGGGCAAAAGCCCCCTCCATGGAGGGGCAGAAGGTTGGGGCTGCACAGGTGGAGGGCAGGGAGAAGGGAGAAGAGGGCCCCCAGGTCTCTAAGTGGTCCAAATTGGCTTCCTCCTCCTCCTTCTCTGAAGACCCCAGCCTCCCAGGGGCCCCTCCTCTATGAGGGGAGCAGGGGATGTTTCCCCTGCCCTTTGATGTGTGCACAGCTGGAGCCAAGAAAATAGAGCGGTGGGGGAGGGGAGGCAGGCCTATCTGCCTGCCTGCAGGGAGAGGGAGCAGCTGGTGTGGGAGGGGATGGGTGACCCTTGGTGACCTCGCTGGGCTTTGAAACACCTCCTTTCCCCGGGGACCCAGCGGAAGTGCCTATGTCATGGGGGAGGGTCAGCAGGAATTAGTTTACTGGCCTGAGGGACCTGGGAAAGGAGGGAGAGGGATACAGATTCCTCCTGGGGGGGAAGAGACCCCAGGACAAGAGAGCAAGGATGTTAGGGAAGGGCAGAGATTCTTCCTCAGGGCTCTTGGACAAGCTGCCTTTGCAATGGGCCTAGCTCTGAGAGTCTGGGATTCAGTGGGGGCAGAGGAGGCTGGCAAGGAGGGCAGGGAGGGCAAGAGAGCAGCTGGGCTCCAGGGAAAGAGCCCTGATTAGGAATCACATGACCTGGTCTCAAATTCCAGCTGTCCTGTTCACTGCCTGGGTGACCTCAGGCTGTACCTCACTGGTCCTCAGTTTCCCCATATGTAAAATGTGGAAGCTGATCTCTAAGGTCAGAATTCCATGAATCACTAACCTTAACCACCTTGTCCAGCTTTGGGCCTGAGTGACTCAGTCCCAGGAAAGGTCAGTGGTCACAAGCAGAAATAATGAGTTTGGATGCCCACCAGGGCAGGAGGGTTTGAGATGAGCAGGGACTGACTCCATCCCCATCACACCCACTCCCTGCCTCGATGGGCACTTGACCTAAATTCTATTCCCAGAGAAAGCCCTTTGGGTTTTCTCGTGTTTTTGGAGGGGGGGGGAGGACATGAGCCCCCAGGAAATGGGGGGGGGGGTTCCTGGTGCAGAGTTGGGCAGCTCTCAAACAGCAGAGAGAAGCTCAGTGGGGAGAAGATGGGAAGAAAAATGGACTTTTTAAGTTAAATTCTATTTTTTTCAATTAACAAGCATTTATTTTCTCTTCCTTCCCCTTTCCCCCTCCCCCACCAAGGAGGGAAACCCAAACTTGTAATGAATATACATCGTCAGGCAAAACAAATTCACACATTATCCTGGTCCAAAAATGTCAACCAAATGCTTTAACAGTTTTGGGGTCACAGAAGAAAGGCCCACAGGCCCCTGGGAGTGGACTCACCACATCCGGGTGCTTCCCCCTCCAGGGGTGCCACATGGAACCGCCCTGATTCTGGTCAGGGTCCCAAATAGTGCCAGTTTATGACAAACCACAACGGGAAGCCCAGGTGCAGAGTGCTGGGGCCTGGAGCTGGAATCTTCATCCACAACAGCCCTGGCAGGTGCTCCTTCGGTTTTCGATTTCGTGATGGGGAGCCCCCTACCTATAAAGAAAGCCCATGCCATTTGGTATGGCACAGATTGTTGGGTTATTGCTGCTGACATCAAACTGAAATCTGTGCCTCTAGACCTGCCCGCATGACTCCTGGTTCTGCCTTCTGGGGCCAAGCAGAGAGTCTTCCCTTTCCTGGGCTAAACATCACTAATTCTTGGAAGCAAACGTTAAATGCTCCGGTCTCCAGTGCCCTCTCCGTCCTGGCCACCTTCTTCGGGGTTGCCATCATCTGACCATATCATTCCCTGAATAATGAACCTTCAGTGGTCTTTCCATTGTCTAAAGGATAACGTCCACAATTCTGTGCTTGGCATTCAAGGCCTTAAACAATCTGGTGCTACCTTACTTTTCCATACTTATCTCACGGTCTCTCCTCTCTACATGCACTATAACCAAACCGATCTATTTACTAAGTAATTGGAATCTATTGAGAATTCATGCTCAAACTGCTCAAATTTGGTTACTGGGGAGAGGGGGCGGGGAATAGGAAAGGACTATACCTCACTGGGTCTCAGTTTCCCCATATGTAAAATGTGGAAGTTGATCTCTAAGGTCAGAATTCCAGGAATCACTGACCTTAACCAGCTTGTCCAGCTTTGGGTCTGAGTGGCTCAGTTCGTGGAAAGCTCAACGGCCACAAGAGGAAATACTAAGCTTGTTTCATTAGCATTGAAAACTCCCAGTATGTAAATACCTTCCACTAAAGCAGCTTGCAAACTCTTCTTACAATCTTAGAAAGCTTCTCGAGGCACTGAGAGGTTAGGTGATTTGACCACAGCCACACAACTAAAACTTGTCAGAGGCAGGCTATGAATCTAGGTTTTTTCCTATTCAAAGGTTGGCCAATAAACTATACTGGGTCTCCTAGTTTACCAACATCAACCTAAAATGTGATGCCTGGAAAAGTCATCAAAGCGAATCAGTCAGTGTGCATTTTTATGTCCATTCTCCCCCTAGCAGCCAAGTTCTTAAGTGTGGGAGACAAAGAAGGAATAACCCTAAGCCCTGCCCTCAAAGTGCTTCCATTCTAGGGTGTTGGATTGTCCCTTCCCTGCAGGTATTTCCAAGATACCCCAGAGTTGGGGAAGAACTGGGGCATCTACTCTGCTTGAACACCAGTCCCAACACCACAGGTCAGGTACTGTTGTCAAAAGAACCCTGAACTTGGAGCTGAGGTCTAGGCTCAAATCCTGGATCTATTTCGTGACTTTGGGCAGGCTCCCACCATCTCCGGGACCTGTCTGGGACCTGTTTCCTTTTCTTTCAAAGATGGGGGAGGGGGAATCTATGAGTTCTGATTTTTCCCCTACCTCTAAATCCAATAATCCTTCCAAAGTTCCCCTCACCTCTAGGAGCAGGAAAGTGCCAGGAGGTTATAAGCCCAAGCAGAGAAAGGGATAGGGGATTCCAGGCTTCCTATGAAGGATGAAAGAGGAAAATGCTGAGAAAACAAATGGCAGACTTGGTTTTGCCAATGCATCCAATTCACTCCTTCAGATCAATTAACCCAGTGCACAGCATTTGATTAGAATCACTTGGACTGGGATTCATTAATATGTATAAAGCATGCATGCTTTGCAGACTCTGGATATTCAAGGTGGCATCATTCAACCTCCTTGAAAGATGAAGAAACAGAGGCCCAGAGAGGGCAGGGAGAATGTCTAAGGCCACACAGCCATTCACATCCTTCCTCTTCACTAACTGTGCTTCAAGAATAGGGTCCCAGGGTTGTCATATCTCCCTTGGGCTTCTGTATCATCCTCAGGATCAACAGCTATACTTAACATATGGGAAGAAGGAGGGAAGAGGACATTCCTCAGTGGCAAGGCCTGGTAAACTACCCCTCCCTTTTTTTACTCCCACTGAGCTGGGAAACGGCTGGTTCAGGACCACGGACAGAAGCATTCCCAGTGAAAGTCATGAATAGGTAATCCAATCAGATCAATCAATACAGACCAATCAACAATAATTCCCTCTGTTGATGACTGACCTTTACTTCTCTTCTCCTCACTGCTTACCTTCTGTTCCCCGCCCCCCCATAGAGGCAATAGACCTGGGCCCTGCCTCTAGGGGAGGATCTGTCCCTCCCAGTCTAGGGGAGACAGGGAAGCAGCAGCTCCAGGCCCTGTCTTCAGAGAGCTCATGGAAAGCAGCCACAGACAGAAAACTTCTGTATAGGAAATGGTCACAGAACAAGATGGGGTAGGATGTGACCCAAGATGGAATTGTGATACTCAGACCGTAAATGTTGGTGAAGTCAGAGAAAAGGATAGTTTAGGCTAAGCAGTCACTCTCTGGGCAGACTGTACAGGAGGGGAGGCCTGATCTGGGCTCTGAAGAAACACAAGTTATAGAACTTGGAGCCAAGGAAGGGGGGTGGTCTTAGTGAAAGGAAACAGCAAGATCCATAATATAAAGGGGGGGGTTAATAATTTTGTTTTGAATCTCAATAAAAACTAAGGTGAAATTCACCAACATTATATATATATATATATATATATATACACACACACAGAATAAATTAGCTAGAAAGACAAAAACTATACAGTCCCTGGCCTCAGAGAGCTTACATTCTACCATGAGAAACAACATAAGCAAATATAAATAAACACAAAAATTTATACAAAATATTTTTTCAGTCATTTCAGTCATATATAATTGATCATGACCCCATTTGTTTTTTTTTTTTTTTGGCAGAGATACTAGAGTGGTTTGCCATTTCCTTCTCCAGCTCATTTTACAGATGAGGAAACTAAGGCCAGCAGGGTAAAGTGACTTGCCCAGGCTTACACAGCTAGTGAGTGTCTGAGGCTGGATTTGAACTCAGGATGATTTGGTGGGAAGAGAGAGCCTATCTTGAAGTTGCACTTAGGAAGCCTAGTCCTTCCAGTTGGGCAAGTGCTGGCCATGTGGATTCCATGCTCTGGGGCATGGAACGTAATTAAAAGAACAGAGGAATCAAGTGAACAATTAAGGTGAAATATGTCAGTTGAGGATTGGACAATCTCTCATAGCATGAATCCCACCCAAGGGCTCTGCATGACTAGGAACAACAGCCCCTGGTGACCTGGGGAAATCATGGCTGACAAAGAGCTCCTGTCGACTTCCTGGACCCCATCAATTATTCAGCTGCTATTCACTCACAAGTAATAATTCATGAAAGAGGAAGAAGGAGATGCCATCCCTACCGATTCCCTAATCCTTCCTCTCCTTTCTTGGGCAAGCTCACCCAATTCTCAAGTTGCAAGTGGCCTGTTGGGTTGCCATGTTTTCTCCCACTCAATACAGGGGCCTCTAGAACCGTGTCTCCCTCGACATTAGACTAGCAGTTAACAATATATTGGATTTCAATGATCACTAGAGTTTTTCATGACATGCTCGTGAATGAAATGGGGAGATGGGCTAGATGGCAGGTGGGTTGAGAGCTGATTGGATGATGATGGTGATAATAACAATAGCTACCATTTATATACCACCTACTGTGTACCGGCCACTGAGCTAAGCACTTTACAATGAGTATGTCACGTGGTCCTTACAACAACCCTGCAAGGTTATGCTATTATCGTCCTCATTTTATAGATGGAGAAATTGAGGCAAACAGGAAGTTAAGTGACTTGCCTGAGGTCACCCAGCTGTAAAGTTTTTGAGGCAGGAATTGAACTCAGGTCTTCCTGACTCCATGCCTGGCACTCCACCATATCATTTAACTTCCCTAGGATGAAGGAGAATGACTTGCACTAAGACTGCAAAGGTAGGCTGGACCTATACCATAAAAGAGCTTAAAAGCCGATAGAGGACTTTGTATTTTGTCCCAGAGGCACTAGGAAGCAGTTGCAGCTCCTTAGGTCTGGCGGTGACATGGCCAGATTTGCACTTCAGGAATGGCATCTGTGTGAATAAGAAAGGACAGGAATTGGAAATTCAGACACCAACAAGGAGACCACTCTATAGTCTACTGTGGGGATAAGGCATCAAACTAGGGTGATGCTTCTAAGAGTAGAGAGAAGGGGACAGATGGGAGAGGTCCCCCTGAAGAGGTAGAATCCATATGTCTTGGTAACTGCTTAGATGTGAAGAGTGGGCCAGAGTAGGGAGCTGAGGGGCTGACAATACATATTTGAGAGTGGTCTGCCTAGAGACGATTATTAAACCCATGGAAAAGGAAGAGATTAGCAAGTGAGTGAGGAGAGAGAGAAAGAGGAGGAGAGAGACAGACAGACAAGGAAGGGAGAGGGAGAAAGACAGACATAGAGAACAGAGAGACAGAGAGAGGGAGATGGAGAGACAGAGAAACTGAGAGATAGAGTGACTGAGAGACAGAGAGAGGGAGAGAGAAAGACAGAGAGAGAGAAACACACACAGAGAGACAGAGACAGAGACAGAGAGAGACAGAGAGACAAAGAGAGACAGAGAGAAACAGAGAGACAGAGAGGGAAGAGGGAAGGAAGGAGAGAGACAAAAAACAGACAAATGGAGAAGGAGGAAGAGGAGGAGGACAAGAAGAACGAAAGAGAGAGGGGGAGAGAGAAAGGGAGAGAAAAGAAGGCAAGGCAGGGAGTGATTAAAATTTATCTTGTATCCGTAATGCCTGATACAATATCTGATACATAATAGTCACCACTAAACAAATTCTAGTTGAACTGAAATCAGCGGAATGAATGGAGAAACTCTCTGATGTTTCTAGAGGACCAAAGATTCAGTTTATGTGATCCAGAAGACCCTTTACATCCTGGGCTAGCATGACTTGACATTAGACTCATTCTCACCTTTAAACCTTCACCCCTTTGCTGAAATATTCTCTCACCTCTTAGTTTTCCTCATCTGAATGTTATTGGTCCTTCAAGACCTAGGTCAAGGCCACCTCCTACAAGAAGGCTTCTCCTTCCTGCTCCGTGTCCTAAGGACACATAGGGCAGGGTGGTATATTGATGCTTTGGGAAGGGGAAAGGGAGAGGAAAGAAGGTCCAAAGGAACAATTACAGGTTTTCAAGCTTGACTACTTGATTTTGATTCCTGATAGAATTCTAGAACATATTATTTAAAGATAGTGAGTGAATATCTAGAAGAAGAAACAGTCTTCTTGCGAAGATGAGGGCTTGAACAGAAGCAGGCTGCCCGACTTCCAGAAAAACACTGCAGCAAAAAGCTGCGATTCATGGCAGGCTGAATAATGACTTAGAACTCTGATGAGTGAGTGACTTCTTCCTCCCCAGAATGGCTCAGAGAGTCAGCCAGCAGCCCATAGGTAATAGGAAAGAGGAAATTGCAAGCCAGCAAAGGCAAACCAACCAATAGCCTCCTCGTGTGACCAGAGACAGGTCAAAGACACGTATAGCCTGCAAAGTTTGGTGTCTAGAAGCAGTAAGAGACTCTCTGAAAACTGAAACAAACCAAAGAGAAGTCGACGGCTACATGAAATAGGAAGAAATATTAGAACAAAGTAAAAGAATTCAAAAATAGAATAAAATCTAAAATACCTGAAAACGACCGATCTAGACAATCTGCCAAACAATGAGTCAGCCCCTGCCCTGCAGCATCACTTTGCCTGCCTCCAAAGTATAAATGCCTGAGGCTTCAGAAGGTCCTGCCCTGCTCAGCGTCAAGCTGCTCCTGCTGATGGCCATGAAGCCTTGCTGGGCAAAGTCTCTGCTGATTCGGGCTGAGGTAAGAGGCTCAACATGCCACCCACCACTGACTGCTGCTCATGTTCTGGATTTGTTCGCTGGAGCTACAGGGAAATTTGGAGAGGAGTACAAACAATTTAGTAGCCAGTGGCACCCAGACATACACATGGGAGAGAATTACCTCCCTCAACCAATATAGAAACACATAACATCTTTTCTGACAGTCTTCAAGCTAGTATGATAGGCTGAACAATTGCTGACAGGAAACCTTTTGCTTTCTTTGGCATGCAGGCTCCAAGTTTCTAATAGTGGGGCCAAGAAAATCAGGTCTAAGCATGTAGGATGATTTTCTTCCTAAGTAACATGATTGAGAACCAATGTATGTCAACAGGTGTATTTGAGATAGTTTTAAATGACCCACCACGATGTTCATAGCTGGCCTCTGGTCTCCTTCCATCCATGTAGCCCCTTGTTCAAATTCTGGACAATGAAATGAAACTCAATGTGCATATAGATTCCATCCCATGTCATTGATCACAGCCCCACCTTTCAGCCCTGAAGGCTCTTTGGCATAATGGATTTGTGCAAGTGACACCATTGAAGGCAGCAGGCTGTCAGGACAGACCAGATGTTTTACTTGCAGTCTCATTCAATTTTGCAGAAAACCTCTGAGCAAGATTTTCCATGTTGGCATGTTTTGGAATACGGTACCATGGAATGCAATAAAATTGCAGATTCTATCGTAAAGGATTACTTCAGCCAATTGATTATTTAAAATGTAGACGTTACTACTTGTGGCTTTATTTCACAATCGTGCTTGGAGAAAAATTAAAAGATTGAATTAATGGTGGATTCTTTCCATCAAAAATGTCTTAAATCTATTGGGATTTTATATGAATTTGTGTTATTTTTGTAGTTTAAAATAGACATTTTGGGAAAACTGAACTTTCTAAGCACTTTACAAGCATCTGTCAAAAATCTCTAATTTACCTATGTCTTGTTTGTATGGCTTTCAAAACACTGCAGATTGTGAACAGCATACTATACTAGATTATGAACACGTGTGTGTGTGTGCTTGTGCATGTGTGTTTGTGTATGTTCATGATCTCAGGAGAACTACTAAAAGACTAACTGCTTTTAAAATTCTATTGTCTAGCTCAAGTGTCTTACCTTGACCAGTCTAATGAATTGATTAACTGGGTCTTTATACTTACAGTAAGTATAAAACTAAACAAATTTAACTTAAGTAAAAAGTTTTCATTCCTTTCATTAAAAAATATTCAGCCATCACCTCCTAAAGGGAATCTCAAAAGGAAAAGTCCCAGAGATGCCACAGCCCAAATTCAGGACTCCCACATCAAGGAAAACATACTGTAACATCTACAAAGAAGCAGTTCAAGTCCCAAGGAACCACGGGATTACAAGATCTATCAGTTTTCCCATAATCCAGAAAAATCTTGGAATGCAATGTTCTAAAGGCAAAAGATACAGGCTTCCAACCAAGAATAAAGTGTCCTATAAAGCTAAGCATAATCCCACCTGGTGGGGGGAACGGGAGTAGGGAATAAACTTTTTATGAGTTGGAGAACTTTAAGCATTCATCTTTTTAAAAAATGTATTTATTTGACACTTTATTAAATAGCTGCTACATACAGATCACTACAAGATGCTGAAAAAGGTGTTAAGATAAGTCTCACTTCGGAAATTTTCAAGTCTCAAAGATGAGGTGGGTAGAATTACCGATAATATATGGTATTCCACTATAAGTGGTTTCCACACGTTGGTGGGGGTGGGGAGGGTTCTGTGTGGTCTGAGGAGGGTGAAATATTTGTGATATCTTTAATAGAAATTAAATGAATAAAATAAATTTCCAAGCATTTCTGATGAAAAGATGAGAGCTACGTAGGAACTTTGACTTAGAAATACAAGAGTCCAGAGAAAATTTCAAAAGGTAAACTTATTTGAGCAACTAGAAGAAACCTTATAATGATATAGTGCTGGCATCCCAATGGGAGAGAAGATACAAGCCTTCTTTCAAAATCTCAATATTTTCAAAGGGTGTTGGGGGAATTAAATAAGAAAAAGAATTGACCCGGGGGTGGGTTGGTTCTGTACTGAAAGTTTGAAGAATGAGAAGAGAGGGCAAAAGGGTAAATGTACTAATATAGAAAGGAAGAAGAAGGGGTAGAACTTACAACTTCTCATCATTGGGGTGAGAGGAAAGAATTTATATCCATGGAGGAAGGGATAGGGGATGTAGGCATCAGATGAACTTCAATCTTATCTGAAATGGACAAAGGAGAGTTGAATGTAGACACATATAGACCAATAGTTTAGCGTAGGAATACATCAGACTCAACAGGGAAACAATCAAGGATGGGGGGGGGGTGATTTTAAGAGGGAAGATAATCCTAGGAAGAAAACAGTCACAAGCAAAACAAACTCCCTGATCCTAAAGAGGGGACTAAAAGGGAAAACAGGAAAAAGCAAAAGCAAGAATTCGAATCTAAACAGGAGCCCATCAGTTGGGGAATGGTTGGACAAATCATGGTCCTTGGATGGAATGAATATTATTGCACTGTGAGAAAAGATGAAGGAGATGATTTCAGAGAATCTTGAGTCATATGAAATGATGCAGGGAGAACTGAGTGGAACCAGGAGATTAATTTATACAAGGGCAACAAAACTGCAAAGAAAAACTATTTTGAAAGAATTGAGAATCCTGGTCCAAGCAATGAGCAGCTATGTCTCCAGAGGAGCAGTGATGAAGCCTGTTACCCATCACCTGAGAGGAAGGTGATAGACACAAGGTACTGAAAGGAACAGGACATGGTGACTGTGTGATTTCATTTTGCTTGAATATATTTGTCTGTTAAAAAGGTATTTTTTCCTTCTCTCATTTTTCATTTGGGGGTGGGGAAGAGCATTGACCAGGAGAGATGGTGCTAGCAATGATGATTCTAAAACAAAAGGTTACTGAAACATTTTTAGACCATATTAGAAAAGAAGAAAATACAGATGGGAACAGTTTTGAAAGTGACTTGTAGAATTTATCATCTCCCTTTTTTAAAGCAAGCTATTTGAAATGGCAATTTAAAGTTTCATATATAATCCTTTTTTTATATTTAGCTGTGTATGTGAAAATGCTTTCTTTGGTGTTCATAATTTAAAGTATAACATTCTTTACGTGGAAGAAAGCAGTGATCACAGAAAGCCAGACTAGTTTCAAGAAGAAGAGATCATCTAACTTGATTTCCTTTTTTCAACCAGATTATCATACTTGGAATCTGGGGAATGTTGTATTCACATTTATATCGTAGCTAACTTAGAGCTGGAAGGGCCCTTGGAGGTCATCCAGGCCATTTTACATATGAAGAAACTGAGACCCAGAAAGAAGAAGCAATTTGCCCAATGCTACCCAAATACTTAGGAGCAGAGTCAGGATTTGAACTGAGTAAAGTAGTTGACAGTTTCTCAGACTCATCCAGTGGGTGTCATGGACATGGGGCATGCAGTCGGGTTTGGAACTAGGTGAATCCAAAGAGTCTACCAGTTATCAAGGTTACAAACTGTGTTCTGCTTATTAGCTTTCTTGATGTTTCCAGCAAACCTGTGAGAGTAAGCAGGTCAGGGGTTATTTTCTACAACTCAGCCTCCTTAATCAGGCATCCAGTATATTTCTGATGCAGGAATCAAAACTAGGGCTCCTGAGAGCCAGTCTTTAATCACAGGGAATATATATACACATACATACATACATACATACATACATACATACATACACACACTTATATGTGTATGTAAGTCTGTGCATAATATCACAGGATAGCTTTCAGTCATGTGAAGCATTGTACAAATATTTGATCTTCACAAAACTCCGGGAGATAGGTTCTATTATTATCTGCAATTTGCAGTCAGAGAAACTGAGGCAGACAGTAGTTAAATGGCTTGCTGAGGTCACATAACTGCTTAATTGGTTGAGACAAAATGTGAACTTCTGTCTTCCTGACGCCAGGTCCATACTCTGGCTCATCTCTCTTCCCACCACGCCATGATCTTCCTTGACTGGTCCATGGGTCAAGGTGGACTTGGAGGGAAGTCTGTCGTGGAGAGAGAGCCCGGGGATCTGGCCTTGGCCCTGAACCTTTTAACATTTTTATCAGTGTCTGGGATGTTGAGTTTATCTAATCTGCAGATGAACGGGAGTTGGAGGGACCGTGCCCCACCCTCAGACCAGGAGCTCTCCTGGCTCTAGGCTCCTCTTGGTCCCAGACTGAAGAGGTCCTGGGAGAAGGAAACGACTTTCTACTGCATTCATCCCTTGGGGACTCAAGACTTCCCTGGCTTAGGATAGTGGTGGTTCCTCCTAAAACCACTAGAGGGCGCCCCAGGCCCATTCCTCAGCTCAGGCGGCCCCTGGTCTGTCTACTCAACTCACTGAGGTTTCGGGACCTTAGTTAGCATCAGGGTTCATCCAGCTAAATGCTTCTCTTTACAGAGGAGACTGAGTCCCGCGGAAGTGACACGACTCGGCCAGGGTCACACAGGGAGTAAACAGCAGCAGCGGGATCCGAACAGAAAACCTCTGATTTCAAATCTGTTCCTGAAAGTATCAACACTCCCATGGCTACTGGATTCCCCATGGTGGGTGGGTGGCTTGTTTCTTCATTAAAGACAAGGCCTTACACCTCTCCCCCTCCCCCCACCCCAATCTCTCTCCCAGCTCTACTGGGGAAGTGTCCTGGGCTTGCCCTGACAATGAGAGCTGCCCCAAAGCGCAGCAGATTGCCTTGAGCGGTAGTGAGCTCTCTGTCACTGGAGGTCCTCAAGTACAGGCTGGATGGTCACTTCTTGGATATGGTGCGAGGGCCCTTCGTGTCTGCTTCGGGTTGGATTAGAAGTATCAGATCTCTTCCGGCTCAGCAATTCTGTGAGTCAAGAATTCTGGGTTCAAGTTCAAGAAAACCTCTCCTTGTCCTCCCCTCCTTGGGCCTTTTGTAAGCCTTAAAGCTCCCAGTCTGGAGGAGCCATGAGCTTTGTACCGGGTTGGGAGCAGGGACCGACCAGGGTAGCCAGCCGCCTGCGGAGGGAGTGGGGAATAGAGAGAGACGGGGCCTGTGTTCGGCTCGGCCGGCTCCCTACACAACTCTTCGCAAATTCCCTCCCTTGCCCGCAGTGCTCAGAGTGACCACACTGGGGTGCCAGAAGTCGCGGACCGAGGTCTCCCTTCACCTTCCAGACTCTAGAGAGCCTGGGAACAAACAGGGTGGGAGGCAGGAGGGGAGGCGGGAAAGAGAAAGGGGAGAGGTCATGTCCCGGGGCTGGAATCCGGGAAGGCTGGGCCCGAATTCCGATTCTCCTTCACCCTCCCGCCCCACCCCGCTCCGGGCAGCTTAAGAAGGGTGAGAGGGAGGAGGGCGGACAGATCGAGAGCTGAGCCAGGCCCCTCCCAGCCCCCGATCACCCCTTCCGTTTCTCAGCCCCGACCCTCCTCCTCCCCTCCCCACCCTCTCCCACTGTGCCCCAACGAGCTCTGCTCTGCCTGTCCGGGTTTGGCATCTTTCCTCCAACCCGGGGAGGGGTCTCTGAACGCCACGCCCCATTGCACAGATAGGAAAAGTGAGGTGGGGAGGAAGGGACTTTCCCGAAGCTAGGAACTAGCCAAGCAAGGACGCAACCCCGGGTTCTATGACTTCAAATCTAGGGTTCTTTCCTTGCTGTTTTCCTCCTCCAGCACTTCAGGAGGTGAGTCAGGGGAGAGGGAAGGCTGCGGAGCGCCAGCCTGACCTGCCCCATCTCTCTCTGTCTTGGTCATCAGGGTCTCCGGAGCCCAAATAGACACAAGTCTCTATTAAGGCTGAACCAGAAGTCAGGACGCCTGGGTTCTCACCAGGAGAACAAGCAAATCATCGGAGCGGCATCTGATCTAAAAGCCGAGAGGAGCCTTGGGACTGGACTCCTTCCTTTGAGAGCTGAGGCTAGTGCGGATCAGGCAGGGCAAGAACAGCCAGCATGGGAAATCAGGCCTCCTGGTCCAGTGCTCTGGCCCAATAGGGCGTACTTCCCCTCCTTGGGCTTCTGATCCCTCATTTAAAAAAAAAAAAAAAGAGGGGGGAATATCACTGGCCCTACTTCCCTGGCCGATAGTCGTGGAACCCGAAAGGAAAAAACACGCCCTGCTAGAATGATGTTCACTGGAGTTTTTTTTTGTTGTTGTTGTTATTTAGTAGAGTTTTTGCCCTGTCTGACTCCTCCTGACCCCATTTGGGGTTTTCATGGCAAAGATACTTCTCCAGTTCATTTTACAGATGAGGAAACTGAGGCAAGGAGGGTGAAGTGACTTGCCCAAGGTCTCACAGCTAGTCAGAGTCTAAAGTCAGATCTGAATTCTCGAAGATGAGTCTTCCCGCCTCCAGGCCTGGCACTCTATTCACTTTACCACCTAGCTGCCCACTGGGGAAAGGAGAGGTTTTGAGTCCATACCAGGTTGCTCAGGAAAGCTTTGTCCCCTCCTCCAGGATGCCTTGCCTGATTTCTCCTCTCCCCCTCCCCTTCTTAGTGGTCTCTCCTCAATTTTTTTGGCACTCTATTTGTCTTGCTAAGAGTCATGCAGGTTTTAGGCGATCTGCAAACTTGACTTGACTGCTGTTATTATCTACAGAGGAGGTCACCCAGTGACCACAAGTAAACACACGTCTGGAAAAGCTGCCACCTCAAGTCAAAAGTGGCCTGCTTTCTTCCTTTCTCTCAGAAACAGAGGAAGTGTGGTAACTTGAACGGATGCTGGTTCCCAAGTTCTCCTTGGGAAGACATAGAAAAGAATTAGAGGAATTAGTGTTACTGTGTAACCAGGGGTGTGCTGATAAATTTAATAACCAGTTCTCTGGAAGAAAAATATGTGCACAATGCATTTTAAGTTTGATCTGAATTATTAGTGTTTTCTCCACCATTTCCTCAATTTCAGACAATCCAGAAACCAATAAATCAAGTCCTGATTTGTAGTATAGTTTTGCTTCTGTCCAAGGTGGACATGCAGACACAGAAGATTTATCAATCAGCACTAGTTGGAGCTGGCGCCAGCACACCCCTGTCTGCACCCTAAGGCAACGAGAACATCATGGTCATGACACATTAGCTTATCTCGGGGTAACTCAGGTCAGCTCAGGATAACTGAAGGGTTCCTGATGAAAATTTGCAAAGGGATCGCCATGAAAATAATGGCAGCATATGCACCAACATTGGATTCAGAGGTAGAGAAATTCTCAAAGAACTCTACAAGACCATGAGAAGTCAGTCCCTCCAGAGGCTGGCGCTCATGATTTCAACACAAAGGTGGACATCGTAAGGATGGCTAAAATGGATGATGGGAAATATGAATCAGGAGTAGGGAGTGAAAGAGGCCAACGCTCCACAGCAGGGCATGCTTGCCTGTCTCTCATGAATACTTTCTTCAGGAAGGCTGGGCATGCTAAACACCAAGTCGTAACTGAAAAAAGGGCAGTGATGACATCAAAGACAAGAAACAATCTGTTTCTGGTGAGGGAGCCACTCAGCTGTCAGTGTACGTAGGCAGACCACCAACTTGTCAGAACAAATGTAGGAAGTAAGGCAAAGCTGGAAAGAAGAGAATATGTGGTGTGCAATCAGGACAGTTCCAAGGTGGCAAGTGTTACCAGTTACGAATGTGGGGAGATGGCGTCTCAGGGGGTAAAAAGACATCGACAGCAAGGACAGTAAGTTCAAATAAGTCTGAGGAGCACTTTAATCTGCAAATACGTCTCGTAAGGTTTGGCAATGGACATTTTACAGAGAACGGTGGACTGTTACGTGTCCCATTGCCTCATAAAACAGAGAATACATAGAGAAGAGAGTTTGGGTTTTTTTTTTAAAGCTTACTAAGAGATTGAACTAAGCAAGGTCATCTAAGGGCATTTATGGATGAACATGGGAAAAGGACAACATGCCTATTGAATAGAAAAGATCTGGAAGGGTTCAAGGATAGTAGCACTTACCACACTTGAATCACAGTTCCAATTGTGCTCATATCATACAAAGTTGGTGTTTTTTGGTAGGTTCAGCGTCCAACTCTTCACGATTCCATGTGGGATTGTCTTGGCAAAGATACTGGAGTGGTTGCCCATTTCCTTCTCCAGCTCATTTTACGGATGAGGAAACTGAGGTAGGCAGGGTGAAGTGACTTGCCCAGGGCCACACAGCTAGTAAGTGTCTGAGGCTAGATTTGAAGTCCAGAAGATGAGTCTTCCTGATTCCGGGTCCGGCACTCAGCCAGTGTGCCATCACAGGAAAAGATGGCATTAAATAGAACAAAAAAGAAAGGCAGCTAGATTAGACTGAGTGTGCACAGGGTAGATCCATGCTGGAGGCAGCACTGAGATATTGAGTGTCCAGGAATCTGAAGGAAGGAAAAATGCCAAAGAAATTGGGGGTGGGGGAGCTTGGACTGTATAAATGTTTAAAAAAAAAAGTAACAGCAATACTGATCTATTTGCCAACTTTCTCATCTCTTTAGATTTTTGGGAATAATCTTCACATGGCATCAAAAGGGTATCCTTGATGAAAGTCCTACAAGGGAACAATCGGCTTTTGCCAGAGCTATCCCACCGCAGACAGACCCGCACCTTTAAGATCATATAATTGACCGAAAGACATGCAGAACAGAAGAACCCATTCACTGTGCTAATAGTTAGTTCCCTAGAAAGTAGCCAGTGATTGGGGGGAGCATAATTCTGCCTTAAAGATTCTTTTCCAACCAAGCGCACCGCTGCAGATGCCAGAATTGTGCCAGAATCCTGGAAAGACGTAAGAGCAAAGAGAAACTTTCTCTTTTTTTACGACAAACATTTATTAAGTTTTTCCTGGGTTCCAGGCATTGTGCTAGGCATTGGGGGGAGGAAGGGAGAGGATGCAAGGACAAGAAAAAGAAAACAAAGAAGGGAACAGCTCCTGTCCTCAAGAAGCTTATAGTCTACTTCTGGGGTATAGCATGTAAATGGACAAGTAAACATGCCTCTAACATACTGCCCAAAAGATACCCTTTTGTCAGTGACCCTCTGAGCCTTATCAGGAGAGTCCTCAGCCACATCTGCTTGCCAGAGGGGTGTGCCCTCGGCATGAGGGGGATTCAGATCCTAGATGACCTAGAGGTGAGATGGCCTCAGATGATATCGGGCTGATGACATCAAGTCTCTAAAATGGGATTGAGAGGGGGGGTAACATCCTTGGGCTCACAATGGGAAGGGGCTACTGCCTCCTACCTGGCCCCACTCTCATGCTAGGCCCTCACCACCAGGCTGGCCTTCTGACTGTGGCCGTAGCCCCAGTCCCTTCCCTCTCCATCCCCAAGCCAACTCCACAGACCAGTGCACAGAGCCCAGGCCAGCCTTAGGGGGTTCTCAGCCTGGCCCAGGTGCTCCATCCCAGGCCACAACACAGACAGGCACAGATACACACAGTCAGGACACAGGGGGCAGAGCACCAATTATTAGTACCCACCTTTCTGTAATGCTTTGAGGCTCACAAAGCACTTTTCTTACAATTCCTGAAGAAGTGCACGGGTTATCATTCTCATTTGACAAATGAGTAAACTGAGAGATGAAATCCCTCTTGAGGCAGGATTCCTAGGATCAGAGGATCTGGAATGGACCTCAGTAGCCACCCAGCTCCAGCCCTTCATTTGACATGGGGCGCATCGCTGCCACGTCTTCCCCTCTCATGGGCAGGCGCTGGGTCCCCTTGGGCTCTAGGGTTAACCAAGAGGGGCTGGGGGTGTGTCTAATGTTGTAGCTCATGAGCCCCTAGCAATGCACTTTCCCCCCTCATATTTATCAGGAGGTGTCAGTTGGCCAGACTTAGTTAACTTTTAGAAAAGGGGCAGTCTGTGACACTCTCTCTCCAGTACATACAGAGTAGAGCAGAAAGCCCAGTTCCTGGTTGCTGGAAGTCCCTTCCTGCTGACCGAGGGTACTCGTGAAGTTCCGCCATAAGCAGTCTCTATAGTTCGGAAGCTGCCTTCTTCATTTTATCTAGTCTATTCCCTGCTGCCTAGACTGCCACCAACCACAGCTGCTTGGATGCCTTGGAGGTAAAGGAGCCAAGCGTCTCCCCCACCCCCCAAGGACTTCCCCCTCAGGGGCTTGGCCAGAGGCTTCTCCCACGCCCAAATCCGACCTAGCTTATGGAGTCATGGAGTCCATACAAGCCTCATGCATGTCCAAATCTCCACCAATCCAAATATACTTCCTCCCCAACATCACTACATTTCATCCAACGGCTTTCAAGGACTTCTAAATTGATCATGAACTTTTCCCATCTTGTCTAGAGTCTTTGACTGATGCAATAGAGATATTCTCACTTGACTAAGGCACCCTTGGCTAAGTTAAGTGAAGTGGAGTGATGGAGTGATCCCCTGCCCTTACATAAAAATGGGGAAAATGAAGTTCGTCCAGGTTAAGTGACTTGAACAGGGTCACATAGAGTCAGAAGACAGGCCCTCCAACGTAGGAGCCAATGAGTCCATAATCCCAGGTCACCTGCATCTAAAGCACAGAATCTCCCACCTCAGAACAGAAAAGGAGGTTAAAGGGCACTGGCTTGTACCTGAGCTTCCCTGCCACATGCCCCCTCAGACATTCACCAATGGACTACCACTTCTACTATTAAGCTCCACTTTCGGACAGCTCACACCAGGAAGACTTTCTGCTTTCTATCCCTCTGCATCTTCCCCCCATTCCCTCCAATCCTCCTGGCTCTGGAGCCAAGCAGCAGAAATCCAATCCCTCTTACATGTGATAGGACTTGAAGGAAGTTACTGTGTCTCCTCTAAGACTTTCTTTTCCAAGCCAAACACCTCCAGTTTTCTCAGATGATTCTCATGTGCTATGGGCTTTCCTTCCCTTGTTCTTGTTAGCCTTCTCTGGACGTGCTCCAGCCCATCTGTGAGTGGGTCAAGGTTGGCCAGTACTGAACCCAGGGATGGCCTTCTCCTTGGCATTCCCCACTCTGACACCATCTTCCCCAGGTCCCTCCTCTCAGGTGCAGGACAAGGCTCCCATGGAGGTACCATCAGTGGCTGGGATCCCTGGAGTGGATGGGAAGGGATTTGGAACCCAAGGCCAGCTGCTCAATGTGAAGCCCCATCTTTAGTGTCACCTTGCCCCTCCAAATTTCCTAGGATTTACTTACCTGCCCCCCTCGGCACCCTCATTCAGAAGGCAAGCTCATAGAGGAAAGGGATTCTTTCTCTTTGGGATCACTGTATTCCCAAAGTTCAGCAATAGTGGGTGCTTAATACATTTTTGCTGGGTTGAATTTACTGGAACGCAATTTGGGGGTGGGAGAGAGGAAAGAACAGAGATGCCAGGTCTCAGGGATTAAAGGGTTAAAGGAAGGAAGACATTCTGTGGAAAATGAGCCTTTGAGGTCAGAAAGAATTTACTAATCCTTAGAGCTCTCAAATGGAACAGGCTTCCTCAGGAGGTAAGGATTTTCCATTACTGGAGGTCTTCAAATACTGGCTGATAGAGTGACCATTTGCAAGAGGTCTTGTAGAGGAAATGCTTGGTAAGGTATGAGTTGGGCTGGGTAAATCCAAGGCCCCTCTCTCCTCTGAGATGGCAATCATCTCAGGCCTTTCCTGCCTCTCTTTCTCAGTCTCCTTGACTAGACTTCATCCAGGTCATACTCAGGAACTGTAAGTGGCCCCCAGGGTTCTGTCCTGGGCCTTCCTCTCTTCTCCCTCTATACCATTTCCCTTGAAGATCTCATCTGACTGCCCAAAATTGGAATGGACTGCCTTGGGAGGGAGGGAGCCCCCTGTAATGGGAATGCAAATTTGGAAGATCTTCCCTGCCCCTAGGCTAAAGTGCACCAGAAGCCTGGGGAGAGAGGCTTGTTTTTCAGTAGATACTTTTTGACTGGCCAGTGGGTCCAAAAGGTTGTTACATTCTCTGAGCCAGGAGAAGGCTATATAAGCCCTGATGTGTAGCTTTTTTTTGGGACTCACTTTGAGAAGTGTTCTGTGATTTGATCTGAATTCTGGGAAGCCGTTGTTGAGAGTCCCCCGGCTTTGAAAAACCCAGATGTGGAAACCCAGATGTTGACTGGGTATGGATGTAATGGTTGGACAGTTTGGAAATCTGTCTACTTGATCTGTTTCTGTCTTGATAATACTGCCTGTATACTTTGAAGTTCGGGGTGCTGACCTATTTCCCCTGAACAAGGTAAACGATATATGGTCTGACTGATTAAAGTAAGCTTGTTAACCCATTTTGAGTTGCTTTCCTTTAACAAAGCAGATCTGAGAACCTGTATGGGCAGCAAACCCTGAGGATGCGCTTGGGGTGCTTGCTGCTACACCCCCTTCCACTGGAGACCAAGCAGAGGCATGTCTACCACTTGTCAGGATGCATGGGGAGCAATCCTGGAGATGCCCTCTAAATTAGGCTGCCTGATGCAGGGGATCTGCTGCTTCCTGGTTGTGTGACCTTAGACAAATCACTTCCTCTCCCTCTTCTGGTCTGCCTCTGTTTTTCTGGCTGAAGAATGAGAAGTGGGACTAGATGAACTCTAAGAGCCTCCTAGCTCTGGGGGCATCTGCAGACCCCTCCCCAAACCATTTTGAACTCCCAAGACTCGAGAAAGGTCTAAAGCGCGGATTGGCCAATCAGGAAAGGCATTGTGGTCCATTCTGAGCCTAATCTGCCTCAGTGCTCTGGAGTGCCCTGGAATAACAGACATGCTTTGCTCTCTGAGTAAATTCAACATGTCCCTTCCTGTGTCAAACTAAAGGCCAGATGAAGCAGGAACGTTCTTCTGTTTATGACATAAGGTGCCTTGAGCCAAACACGATCTTGAACAATGGGACTTTTCTTATTTTAGGGGCATATACCGTGTTTCCCCGATAATAAGACACTGTCATTAATTTTTTTGGACAGAAAAACACCAGAGGGCTTATTTTCAGGGGAGGGCTTATTTTAATGAACATTGACAGCAATTTTAATAAACAGGTAAACGTGAACCAAAAAATGTACCTTTATTCAATAAGCAAATCACTGGGGAAGAACAGGATGACGCGCTCACTGCTGCAGCTCTGATTGGATGCAGCTCGGAGCGCGGCGTGCGTTTCATGGGGGGGGGCGGTGCATACAGAGGGCACCATAATGTAGCGTGTAGCGCAGGGGATCACCTTCACTACAGTAGCAATCTCAATAGGGCTTATTTTCGGGGGAGGGCTTATTTTAGAGGAATCTTACACAGTAAGGGGAGGGCTTATTTTCGGGATAGGTCTTATTGTCGGGGAAACACTGTACTATGTTATGTCATGTTAACGGTAAAGGAAACACAGATATCCTGGATCTATAATTTCAATTGGCACTCTAACACTTCCCCTACCTTATTGTATTTACAACCTATTCACTTAAGAAATTCCTTTCTCATATCATGGTTAGTCATAATTTTGGCTGACACAAGCATCCTGAGCCAGGAAGGGAGGGAAGGATGAGAGAGAATTGTTCTGAAGATATAAGGTCTGTCTTGTCTGCCCATCCTTGGGTTCATTGTTTTGTTTTGGGTTTTTTTTGGATGGGGAGAAGGCAAGGCAATTGGGATTAAGTGACTTGCCCAAGGTCACACAGATAGTAAGTGTGTCAAGTGTCTGAGGGTGGATTTGAACTCAGGTCCTCCTGACTCCAGTGCCAGTGCTCTATTCACTGTGCCACCCAGCTGCCCCTGGGTTCATTGTCTTACCATGAACCCCTACATGTGTCTCTACATGATGTTCACCAAGCTTTGAGAGGAATGAACACTCATATTCAGGCTCATTTTGTCTAAGAACGAGCTGAGTTACGGTTGACCCACCCTAGTCTCATCCAGGCTTGTGACTCAGGGGGAGGGGCTCAGGGCTTCCTCTGGTTTGTGACTCACAAAAACATTTATCCAGGCAGGGACTGAAATGGTTACATTGGAGTACAATCTTTCCCCCCTCATTCATTCCCACATTCCGGGCTGTCTGGAGGCTTTCCTGATCTGGGTAGCAGCCAGATGCTGTGCCCATTCTCCACCCCCTCCATACACAGGCAACGCTGAAGGTGAGCCCCCACTCGCGGCCCCTTGCCTGGATCACTAATGGCCACAGGGAGCTCTAGGCATGCTGGGATAATGGGGGGGGGGCAGAGCACAGAGCCAGCTTCTGCGACCCTTCCCCTCCACTGACTCTGGGTCTCAGTCCCCTCATGTGTAAGATGGGGACCATCACCAAGGGAGCTTTGTGGGGAGGTGGCAGTGGAGACAAAGGAGAGTGTTGGCTTGAATTGCTTTAGGAAGGATCTCCGTAGTGGGGGGTGGCCCCAGGAGAGCCCCTGGGATGATGGAGGGTCTTGGGATCATGAATCTTTGACAATCAGTTGGAGAACCTGGTAGTGTTTATCAAGAAGAGAAAGCTCAGGGGGAACAGGGTAACTGTTTCCAAGTATCTGAAGGATTGTGAAGGAGAGATGACACAGGTTCTGCCTGACCCAGAGGAGAGTGAGGAGAGCCGTCTTAGGAGGGAGGGAGGGAGGGAGGAAGGGAGGGAGAGAGGAAAAGAGAGAGGGAGGGAGGAAAGGGGGAGGGAGGGAGGAAGGAAGAGAGAGAGGGAGGAAAGAAAAGAGGAAGGGAGAGAGGGAGGAAAGGAGTGAAGGAGGGAAGAAAGGAGAGAGGGAGGGAAGGGGGAGGGAGGAAGGAAGAGAGTGAGGGAGTAAAGAAAAGAGGAAGGGAGGGAGGCAAGGAGTGAAGGAGGGAAGAAAGGAGAGAGGGAGGAAGGGAGGGAAGGGGGAGGGAGGGAGTGCAGGGAGGGAGGAAAGGAAAGAGGAAGGCAGGGAGGCAAGGAGGGAAGAAAGGAGAGAGGGAGGGAGGGAAGGGGGGGAAAGGAGGAAGAAAGGAAGGTAGAGAGGCAGGAAGGAAGCTCTCCATCCCTAGAGGCTTCTAGCAGAGGTTGGAGGCCCGCTTGTAAGGGCTGAGACAGAGACTTGTCTGGCGCAGGTTGGACTTGTTGCCTTCTGAGGGCCTTTCTACCTGTGACCTATGGGCCTCCATGTGTAGCAGACCCTTCACAGAGTGCTCAGTGGCCGCCATGGGACATCCTAACCAGCTATATTTAGGATTAGAGTATTTATTTTCTATTTTCAATAACCTCATTCTTAATTTTAACAAGCATTTGTTCTCTATCCTCTGGCATCAAATAAAATGAGAGCAGGGCTAGGTTTTTCCATCTCATTTCAGTGAAAAAGGCCAACATTGGTTTTCCCCACCTTTTAAAATTCATTTTTTACAAATAATGACTATTATGTATGCAAAATGTAAAATGTCCATGGAAGAGCCAGAGCTGGAACATCGTGGACATATTTATACACAGCTACTTAGTAGCTGTGGGACCATAGGCAAGTCACCTAATCGATTTGCCTCAGTTTCCTCATCTTTAAAATGGGTTTTCATGAGAATCCAATGAAATCATTGTCAAGCACTCAACACAGTACCTGGAACATAGTAGGAGCTATATAAATATTTATTATTATTATTAATGCATAGTGCATGTATGTGTAAACCCAGAGAGAGAGAGAGAGAGAGGAGTGACAGAGAGAGAATGAGAGACTGAGAGACAGAGAGAGACATAGAGAAAATGAGAGAGGGAGAGAGACAGAGACAGAGAGAGGAGTGACAGAGAGAGAATGAGAGAGAGAGTGGGGTGACAGAGAATGAGAGAGAGAGAGAGAGAGAGAGAGGAACTGTCCAGAAGACCCATATGAAAAACATCCTTCACTTTCTTCCTTCCAAACTGGGCAGCAGTGACCGGAGGGAGCCGCTGTCAATCAGGCTGACTTCCGCAG
Source organism: Petaurus breviceps papuanus (assembly GCF_028583685.1). Taxonomy (NCBI): domain Eukaryota; kingdom Metazoa; phylum Chordata; class Mammalia; order Diprotodontia; family Petauridae; genus Petaurus; species Petaurus breviceps. The sequence goes on along the minus strand of NW_027186376.1, from coordinate 5,257,520 downwards.
CCTCCTTCCAATTCTGACATTCTGATCCTTACTGCTTACAACCAAGAACACTCCAGTCTGGGAGTTCTTAACCTTTCCTGGGTTTTGGACCCCTCTGGCAGTCAGTCTGAGGAAGCCTGTGGACTGAGTTTTCTAAGAATCATGTTTTTAAATACATCAGTTAGCAGAAATAGAGATGGGTCTTTTTATCACCCAAGTTCACACCCCCCCCCCATCTCTATTTCATCCCATCTCCAGTTCTCTAGCTGTCAAGACTGAGTGGTGGCTGGGTCTGGTGAAATCTCTTTTGCTCTAACCTGACTTCTGCTCTTTCTGGGTGTGGTGCTGGTTTGGCAGGCCTGGAAAATAGCCCCAGAGTGGTGAATGATGGGATGGCATCTCAGCTTCTCCTTCCTCTTCCTCTTCACTCATCTCCCACACCCCCAGGCTCACCTGGCTATCAGTCAACCTACATTTATTTTCTACTCTGTAAAATAAAGTGTGTTGATCACTGGGATAATTCCACCCCAGCCAGGCAGGAGGCACCTTCCTTTGGTATCTTCTCATCTCCATGGGCCAGGGACTTGGCAGGTGAGTGATGCTAGCAGCCTGTCTGATCTACTGCTGACTTCAGGGTCTCACTCTCTCTCACCTTGGGAATGGGCACATGATTCCCTTGTGTCAGATGTGTTCCTTCCCAAGGTGTCACTCGTCAATGAGCTTGAACATTCTCTGGTGGTTAAATAAATAGCAAGGGCCAGGTGGCACCAGAGTGCACAGAGTGCTAGGCCTGGAGTCAGGAAGACCCGAGTTCAAATCTGCCTTTGATCCTTACTAGCTGTGTGACTCTGAACAAGTCACTTAATTTCTCTCATCTGTAAGTGCAAATAATAAGAGTGCCTCCCTTCCAGCGTTGTTGTGAGGTCACATGAGATAACATGTATAAAGCACTTTGCAAACCTCCAGGTGCTCTGTGTAAATTCTCCCATTATGAAATCCCTGATCAGGGTTGATTATTAGATTATCTGCCCTTGTCTTGTAAGCCACTGCCCAGGGCACTAATTGGGTCCATTACATTGAGCTTGAAGGTGTGTGTGTGTGTGTGTGTGTGTGTGTATTTTGAGAGGGGAAGCAGATGGTATGAAAGGTCTCCAGGCATCTAGGGACTTTGTCCCTTACTAGCTGTGACCCTGGATAAGTCACTTGCCCACTCCCCAGATATTCTCCTTAGGTCCAAGAGAGGGAAGGACCAGAGGCAGAGGCTGTTGAAGGAGTCAGATCACTTGGCAGCACCCAAACACCGATACTGTTGGCCACACCCTGCTTCAGAAGGACATTCCTGGGGAACATCCACATGGTCCCAAAAGATAGATTACAGACAATATTCATGAACATCTAACTCCTGTGTGGAGAATGGAGGGTTTTTTGTTCTCTTTGTGAATCTCTAGTCTAACCTTCAGGACAGAGACAGAAGATTTCTCAAGGCACTTTGCTCAATGGAAAAAGAAAAGGATCAAAATTAGTCCCAAATAGGTATCTGTGGCCACTTGATTACCCATGCTGGAAATCTGGCTGCAAGGAGGCAGCCAAGCCTTGTTCTGGGGGCTGGGTGAAGAGGTAACCAGCAAGACGAGATCATGGGGGGGGGGGAGCAAGCATTTGGATTCTAAGTGAGCAAGCTTGGGAATTCAGTCTGGGTGGGTTCCCTGGGATCTGGACCTGGAAGAGAACCCCCACCCCGATTTTACTGAGGATCGAGCTGCAGCCGAGGGGACAAAGGGCTTGCTCAGTGTTGTAAAAAGGAGAATCACAATTCAAACCTGTTTCTGACTCCCAGTCGGGATTTTTCCTTTGAAGCCTCAGGATCCCTGAAGTGCTTTTGCAAAATCACTCCTTTTCCTTATGAACAGATAAGAAGCCCTGGAGGGGGGACCAGAGAGGGACTAGACAGTGCATATGTGTGGGTTCCTCTTCCAAGTCGGTCAGAGGAGAGAGCAGATCCAATAAATGAATGCCATTAACAGCGACAGCAGTTTGGACTCGTGAACGCCCAGGACTCACAGAACTGGTTTAACCCAATCCATACACAAACAGGAATCTTTCCTAGTAAATGGTCATTGAAACGCTGCTTAAATATCTCTACTGGCAAAGAGCTCACTACCTCCTAGGAAAACCATTACACCTTTGAACAGCCCTGATTGTTAGGAAGCTTTTTCCCTGACTAAGCTTGGGGGTGGGGGGAAGGAAGGTATTGAACAGAGAGGTCAGGATCAGGGATAATGAGGGGGTGTACTTGAGGCATTTCCCCATAGAGAGTGTGGCCAATTCCACTGGCATCTTGTGGAAAGGGCACCGAATTCCTGATTGGCTCTCAGTGGCTGGGGCTACCACTGAGATGATAGGCTGGCCAGGACTCAGAAGAATGACTTGTCAGAGGTGCTGAGTCTTTTATGGTCCACAAAAGCACGCTACAGACCAGTCTCTTATGGAACTCCCTCTTCCTCCCCCATGTGGCCCTCCAGTCTCCTCTCCCCACCCAAGGAGTTGAGAATGGCTACTGTTGCAGACAGCCTGAGAGGAAAGATTCTAAGTACACGCTTTCCCTGCCCAAGAGTTGGCAGCACTCAAACACCGATACTGTTGCCCACACACCTTGATGCAGACGCACATTCCTGGGGAATGTCCACAGGGTCCCAAAGGGTGGATTATAGACAATGTTCATGAACATCTAACTCCTGTGTGGAGAATGGAGGGTGTTTTGTTCTCTGAGTGAATCTCTAGTCTAACCTTCAGGCTAGAGACAGAAGATTTCTCGAGGCACTTTGCTCAATGGAAAAGAAAAGGATCAGTGGGGTGATTCCTGAGTGTATCCTACTTGGGAAGCAAAGCCAGGGAGTGATTTAGGAATAAGTATCCTGTAGGGAGGGGACTGATTGGTCAGTAGCCCTGAAGTGTGTTTGCTTTCGAGGGGAATCCAAACTATGAGGTGTCCCAATGAGTGAGGGGAGAGGGTGTAGGACCTTGCTGGTGAGCTCAGGATCCACCAGAGTATCCAAGGGCTATTCCAATGCAATACCAAGTTCATCTCCCTTCTCAGGGGACCCAATGGGCTCTGTGTTTCTGTATCTGCTCATAGATTTCTCCAATTCCATGATTTCTCATGAAAAACTGCGAGTTTTACAGAGTGAAATAAAGTCACTTTCACATCCATATCCATACCCAATGGGAACAGCATTTGTCTGGGAGTCCCTTCAGATGGGAGGCAATGAGCCAACGTGGGGAGATGATGCCGAGCTCTTGGGAACTGCCCTCTCCCCTCGGATTTAGGTCTGTGGGAGCCCAGAAGGTTGGGGGAGGCACAGATGATTCTTGCACTGAGCCGATGTCTGCCTCTTGGCAGTTTCCTCCTGCTCCCCTGGTTAGCGCTTAGAAGCTGGGCAGAATGAGGCTGTCTCTCCTTCTAGCTCTTTAAACCCTCAGGGCAGTTGAGGGATTAGCTCCGAAGCGGCTTAATCATCCTTTGGACTGAGAGGACGCAGCACTCTGAAGCACGACCCAGTGCCTGGGGAGCTATGGAGGTCCCCCAGAAGGCTCACACTTGTCCCGCTCAGTTCCCCCAGGGTCAAGTTCAAAGCAGGGTGTTGCATGGGCAGGGGGGGGGGGAGTTGCTGAAGGGCAGATTCAGGTTCAAAGAGAGGAGAAAGCTCCCAACCATTAGAGCTGACCACACAGAAGTGCACTGCGATTATCTCGGAAGCTAATAAGTTTCCCACGGGTAGGAACCAAATGCCCCCTGAAGACCCTTACAGCCTGGGCATTCTGTGGGAGGCAAAGGAACAGAACCTGGCATGGGGCGGGGAATGGGCAGGAAGCTTGCCTGGCTGGGGCGGGAGGGGGGCTCAGCGGCAGTGAGAGCCCAGGGAAAGGAGGCAGGATATAGGCTCGATAGAATGCCATACTCAGAAGCTGTACACTGGTGATTTCTGAGAGGGGACTGAAAGGCATCACTGTGAACTATGAGGAAGATTGTGTGCAGGACACATCACAGGGGGACACTGAGTCAGAGCTTCCTGCAACTGTGTAGGTTGGAGAAAAAACAGAGGAGTCCCATGCTGGGGGATGGGAAGAGGCCTGGATGGTGGAGAGAGTGTAATGGGGTTTCCCATGTCCCCCCTTGTCTCCAACCAACTCAACTCAACAAATGTTTATTAATTTCCTACTGTGTGCTAGGTCCTGTACTAGATGCAAATAGGACATAGTCCCTGTCCCTCAGGAGTTTCCACTCTACTGGTCAGTCAGATAGCTGGGCTCCTGCCAGGTGGCCCCAATCAAAGGCCTAGAGAGGCACTGGGGAGGGGGCAGGGCAGAAGGCAATCTCCAAAGCTTGGCAGAGCTCCCAGGTTGCACACAGGGACCCAGTATTAGGAGCCAAGCCAGTGTGCTCCACGATGTACTGAGGGTCTGAATGACAGACCAACACCAACCTCTGGGGTTCTGGGAACAGGAGGGGATCCTGTGGACTCCTCTAACCTCTCACTGAGCCATGGCCTCTCGGTTACAGTCTTGGGGTGAGGGTGCCAAGGGCTGAGGCAGAGAAGATGTGGCAATCATGTTCAAATGGGTCCATTGACTTCAGAGGGGTCTCCCATCAGGCCTCAGAGCTTAGGGAGAGAGGGCAAGGGCAAATGGACTGGAAGGGGAACAGTCTGGAGGAGAAATGGAGAGCCTGTTCAGCTCCTCAGTTAAATCAGGACATCACCAAGCTCCAGAGACCACCCGAAATGCCATGGGCCTTCAGGGCTCCAGGCCACTGCCCAAGCCTGGCCTGCAGCCAGCATCTGGCTGCCCATGGTCCTTGGGAACCATCCAGATAGCAGGAGCTCTTGGGAGAAGGCAAGGGAGGCTAGAAGGCTCTAGTGTTGCCGGAAGAGGCCAGAGCTCTGGCAAGGGAGGTGGGCACTGGCATCTGTCCTTAGGGAGATGCAGGAGCTCTTCTTTCCCACCTGGGGACATGGTTGAAGATGATGCCAATGAACAGGCTGCCTCCCCCCACATCCCCACCTCCCTAAAGTCAGATGTCAGGGAGGCTGTGCGCCCCTCCACCCCTGGCTGACCTGGCTTGGCCCAAGACATTCTCACATCTCCCCAACTTTATCCCTTCAACAGAATCTAGTCCCTGGGCACCTACTTGTGGATGATGATAGGAGAGTCCTGTAGCCTTTGGTGCTTCCTCCTGTAGGACCTGCCTGGGAGAGGAGGAGAGAGCTTGGCTCAAAGCCAGGCCAGGAACCTGGCAGGGGGAGGGGGTGGATCTCCAGCCTCCAGAGTCAGAAGCCCTGAGCCCAGCTCTGCAACACATCCTGTCTTGTACAATCAGTGTTCTGGGTCTCCTCTCCCACCTAAATGGTGAGCCCCCCTGAGGGCAGGGCCTGGGCTGCTTCTCCTCTGTGCCTCCCAAAACTGGGAGCTCCCTGAGGTGGGGGACACCCTTCTGTCCCTCCTCCACTACACACACACTCACACTCACACCTCCCTGAGGAAAATGGCTCCCTGTGGCCCCCCCCCCCCCCTGAGTGGGACCTGGGATGGGGCTCTCAAGGTCACAGCTAAGACTCATCATTTGTCATCACTCAACATGGTTCTGATCTGAGAGCACAAGTGTCCTTGTTGTCCCAAGTTTCTAAGAAAAATGATTCTGGAAATGAGAGGACAAAACTACACCCCCTGGAGCCTCAAATAAAAGGCTCGTTGTGAAATCTGGGGCTGAGACAGACAGGCCTGCACAAGAAGCAATCAGTTCCAGATGGCCACAGTGCTGAGGCTTTGCACCCGCGGAGGCCCACTCAGGCTGCAGTGAGGAGACCAGGGGCCCTCTGTGCCTCCCCTGCCTCAGCTTTGGGGACCGCTGTGGAAAAAGAGCATCTTGTTCTGTGCACCTCGCGGAGGCTTCCTCTGCTTCGTGTCTAAACTGAGCTTCTCTAGGGCAGGGACTGACTGTCTTTTTTTGTATCTCTGGAGCTTAGCACAGGGCCTGATACATAGCCTGACCCTAGGCCCGTGCTTAATCAATGTTTGTGCACTGACTGACTTAGGCTTTAGGGCCCCCCAAACCCAAGAGGGTCCCACTAATTATGGCTAATAATCAGTAAAGATGGGCTCTAGCCTCACCTATACAGGGGCTCTAGGCCCTGAGGTCACTGGGGGACTCCTGCACAGCCAGAGTGAGGCTGGATATTTGTCAGACAAATGGATGGAATGGAGCTGGAATTGATGGGTGCGGGCAATTACCCAGAATGGAGTTTGGGGAAGAATCGAGGGTCCCCTCATCCAGCCCTCTTGTAGATGGGTCACATGCTGCCCCAGCCCCCACCCCTTCACTGCCTCATCTTCCCTCAAGCACTGGCGAGGAAAGGAGCACAGACCTGCTCCCCTCTGGCCCCTGCTCCCCAGGGCCAGGCTGGGAGGGGCTGAGCTGGCACGGGCCATGGGGGTGAGCCCCGAGCCCTGCACTGGGGAGATGGTCCTACAGGGGCCTCCCCATTCTGGAGGGGAGCCAGCCACACCGACCCCCGGATGTCAGGCATCTTCTACACATCTGCTCGTCTCTGATCAACCTCTGGCCTGCTCAGGCAGATGGCAGGCTGTTGGGAGCCAGATGGAGGTGAAGAATGAGGGCAGGAGCCGCCAAGGGCTCTAACCTGGGCTCCTTCCTCTCAGGCTAGTGCTCCCATGACCACAGGTACCCTCTCTGTTCTCCCCAGGAGCCAGAGAATGGGATGCCTGGGCACTGCCTGCAGGCCATAAGGCCTCATAGGGGAGTCTGAAAGGACCTTTGAGATCATGGTGGCCAATCCCTTCATTGTACAAATAGAGAAGCCAAGGCTCAAACACCTGCCCACAATCGCCTGGTAATAAATGGCAGAGGCAGGATTGTGTCTTGGGTCCCACCCCAGGACCCTGTGCTGCCCACTTCCTCTCCCCATCTACTTCAGGACCAGGACTTCCACCCTACTTCCTATCCCAGGGAGGCTCCTAGCTCTGGACCAGCCCTTTGTCAATGAAGGCCAGGTCCCCACTCTTTCTTGGGCCTCTCTGAACCCTCTGAGCCCCAGCCTTTTCCCTAGGAAAGAGAAGCCTCTGTCTTATGGAGGGTGCAGTGGGTAGGAATCGGCCCTTAGGTCTCAGGAAATATGGGGAGGTATTGGGTGGGGTGACAGAGGATCTTCTTAGTCCTTCCTAGGCCCTTCTCATGGCACTAGATACCTCCCCACACACCACAGGTTAAAGTCTACAAGGGCCAGGCCCCAGGTATTCCCAGGACTCCCATATGAGCCCTCTGGGAGCCCAGGTTAAGATATTGTGGCCCCCAGGGCTTCCCTATATCCAGAGCAGGTCTCTCTAAGCCCAGAGCACAGGCCTACTCTTACCCCAGGCCCTGATCAGGCCCTCTGAGGCCCACTCCTCAGATATCATGCCCTAGAGATAGGGCACAGCCCCTCTCAGCCCTGCCCTCAGGGAGGGTTTCCTGTGATGGGCTCAGGGCTTTCAGAACACAGACAAAAGATGTCAGGCCCTGAGAAGATGCCCTCATTTCCAGATCTCTACAGAGCAGATGCTCGGAAGAGCTGGTTTCCTGTTGTTTCCCTACCCCCCTCCATCCACCCCCCATGCCACTCCCCACCCACCTCAGACAGAGGCTCCCTGAGGGCTAGGCTATGCATTCTCTCATAGAAGGGGCTCCATGAGGATAAAATTGTCACCATCTCAGATGGGGGGCTCTCTGAGGGTGAGGCTGTCACCAGCTCAGACGGGTCACCAGCTCAGATGGTGAGCTCCTTGAAGGCAGGACTGGGTCACCCAGCTAAGGGCCCCCTTGGGGAGACCTGGGGTAAGGGATGTTTACCCAACAGTCACACATCTCCACTCACTGCATCTGATGTCACACATTTGTGCAGGAACCGAGTAATCCACATCTGTCCTCCAGCCCTGTAGAGACCACACGAAATTACTATTCTTCCATTCAAAAGTTCGATAGCGAACTATCCCCAAGATGTCATGTTACCTCCTGCAATCCTCATAGCAGCCCAGTGAGGGAGGTTTTACAGGTATGACAAGGGTGCCCATTTTACAAGAGGAAACTGAGACCCAGAGGGGAAATGACTTGGCCAGCATCACACAATTAGTAAGTAATGGATTTGAGGGATTCGAATTTGGGTCTTTTCTGACTGTAGGGACAGTGGGGGGTTTTCTACTCGACCACCTTCTGACATCCCTGACAAGTGGCTGGTCATCCAACCTCCTCCTGAAGATGCCTCTGGGAGGGGCCACTCCCCCCATTTTAGGACAGCTCTCAGGCTCTAGTTCTCCCCCTTGGGACAGAACAAAATTAATCTCACTTCTCCAAGAAGACCCTTCAGTTACCTGCAGGCAGAAATCACTCCCTCCCTGCAACCTGCTCTTCTCAAAGCCAAACAGCCTTTCATCCTCCAAGTGATCTCAAGGGGCATGAACTCATGCCCATCTTCTCTGGATTTCCCTTAAGTTGTCAGCGTCCTTTCTTAAACAATCAGAGCCCAAGATGGTACATGGAGTCTGACTGGGGCAAAATACAGTAGGACAATGGATCCCCTCCCTATAGGACCAGGGATTCGAGTTGGAAGGAAGCCTTCAGATCCAACCTCTTTCATTTTGCAGATGAGGAGTCTGGGGTCCAGGTAAGTTAAGTGATACAGGTCATAGGTAGCAGTCAGGATTTGAACTCAGAACCTCTGACTCCAGAGCCAATACCCTTTCCATTGTGCCTCTGTAGACCCGAACACAGCCTCTTTTAATGGAGCCTAAGTTTGCCTTTGATTTTGGGGGTCTTCCATGTCATACTGTGAACCCAGGAGTCCCTGAAAACCCCCCAGGCTTTTTGGCCCCAAAGCACTATCTAATCCCCTCTTCCCCAGTCTTGGTTTACACAGATGACTTTTTGAACCAAAAAGGACTTTACATTGATCTCTTAATAAATGCTTGTTGATTGAATTAAGTACCATTTTGTGAGATCCAGTTGTTCCATCAATTATTCCAAAGATAGGCATGAAAATTGTTTTGGACCCAGACTCTTGGCATCCACTGACTTTGTTTTCCTTCTTTTACCAGCCCTTGGGGACAAATCACATGAGATGTCACGAGGCAGGACACATTCTGTGCCAAGGGAGGGCCCTGAGGTTAGAGCAGAAGGAAAGCTCCTTCTGGGCTGGGGGAAGCTGAAAGACAGCACAGGGAGGTGGAAGTCCATGCTCTTCATTTCTGGATTTTTCTTGTCCAAAGGGCAGGACAGGAAAACCTCTAGAACACTGGCTCAGTTAGATATGGTCCCCAGGTCCTGGGGTCCCTGCTAGATCCCTAATAGGATGAGAGGCTAAGAATCGGACCCTCACCCTCATCTGCTGTCTACACCTCCTGTCACTGTCTTCCACCTGCAGAGTAGCCCCTGGGGGGCCCCAGACTGCTTACCCTTTGACCTGTAGTCTCCAGTGACTGTCATGATGACTCCCTGGAACAGTTTGCCATCCCACCCCCACCTAGGAGCAAAGGGCTAAGAGTGGTCTAAAGAACTAGGGCTAGAGCCCGAAGTAGACTGAGTTAGACTCCACTAGGTGTCTGGGTCATTGCTGTCTGCCTTTGGCATCCTCCTTCCCCTTCACATCCCCTCTCCAGGCAGTTACAGAGCACTTGGGAGCCCAGCTCTGTGATGGCTTTTGCTCCTGCCTTACAGGATTGTTGGGAAGTTCAAACGAGGTAATAATTGCAAAGTATTTGTCACAGTGCAGGGCACATAGTAGGCAGCTAATAAATGCATGTTCCCCATGGCTACCACCCCTGACCTGTCACAATTACTTCCTATCAGGTCATCCTGCCTCCCCCCAATCCCTCCTCTTTCCTTCCTGCATCTGTCCTTCAAACCCTGCCAGAAACATGCAGTCAAGCTGCTGCTCTACTCAAAGATCTGCAGGTCCCTATTAACTGCTAAGCCAAAGTCGAACTCTTCTCCTCGGTGTTTGCAGCCCTTCTGGCTCTGGTGCCACTCTACCTTGCCAGCTTCTCTCTCATGTTAGCCTCTTTCACACACTCCCTAGTCCAGTCACACCAGTCAATTCTGCCCCCGAGCACTACTTAAATTGGTCGGCCTCCATGTCTTTGTTCATGCCATTCCCCACGCTCGGAGTGCCTTCCCACCCCTGTCACCTGTCGAATTCCTGCCCTCTTTAAAGGCCTCCTTCTCCAAGAAGTCCTTTTGCATAGGCTACAGTATGTCATTCCACTATGGCCTAGGTTATGACTGTATCATACGATGAGCACCCTAGCCCAGGCTCCCACAAAGAGATTGGCTGGAGGAACAGCATTCAAATGCTGCCTGGTATTTTGCCTCAGTGCAAATCATTGAGTCTTCCTGGGCCTCAGTTTCCCATTTTGTAAAATGAGGGGGTTAGACTAGATAGTCCTTTCAGGCTCTTTTCTATGAGCCTATGGCTGCTCGGGCCTCACAAGCCTTAGTGATTACAAAACTCTCTAATTTACTTAGCAGGTAACTGGAAAAACTGGGGGTGGGGCCTCGGCAAGGCCCCCAGTATTAGACTGGTTGTGTTTGACCCGAGAGCTCCAGCAAAGAGGGGGCATTTCCAGTGTAAGCCAGATGCCAAGAAAGCGGGGGCAGAGCCACCCCAAGGTGGCATGGAGGAGGCGCTAGCTTTCTCCTCCCTAGAAGTGACTCAGAAGTCTGGACATCTGCTTGGGGAAGATGATTCTTTCAGCCAAATGAACTCCCCAAAGTGTGCGATTCTGCAGAGCTGGGACCCAGCTTCCTCTCCAGTTCCTGCCTATGCAGAGAGAGATGGGACTCTCAACTGGTGGAGAGAATGCTGTATGCGGCTGCCTATCTGCATGAAGGACCTGTACAAGTCGGACCTAGATATTCTTTTGGGAAAGAGATGAGACCTCAGCTCAAAAAGCGAGACAGAGACAGAGAGAGACAGGAAGAAACAGAGACAGAGAGACAGACAGA
>NW_027186376.1:5246214-5246481 GCF_028583685.1 Petaurus breviceps papuanus | reverse complement strand
GAGAGAGACAGAGACAGACAGAAAGAGACAAAGGAGAGACAGAGAGAAAGAGAGAGACAGAGGGGGGAGGGGGGGAGAGAGACAGACACAGACAGAGAGAGAGAGAGAGAGAGAGAGAGAGAGACAGAGACAGACAGAAAGAGACAGAGGAGAGACAGAGAGAGACAGGAAGAGAGAGAGAAAGACAAAGAGAGAGACAGAGACAGAGAGAGACAGAGACAGACAGAAAGAGACAAAGGAGAGACAGAGAGAAAGAGAGAGACAGAG
>NW_027186376.1:5233960-5246114 GCF_028583685.1 Petaurus breviceps papuanus | reverse complement strand
AGAGAGAGAGAGAGAGAGAGAGAGAGAGAGGAGGGAGGGAGAGAGAATTTGGAGTGACACACATTGGCTCCATATCTCTGAATTTGTTTAAAATACTAGAGACTGCTAGAATGGCCCTCCTCTGATTGAGCTTATTCTCTCTCTGTCTGTCTGTCTTTCTATCTCTGTCTCTGTCTCTCTGTCTCTCATCTCTCTCATTTCTCTCCCTCCCCCTCCCTCTCTATCTCTGTCTCTCCCTGTCTCTCTGTCTCTCATCTCTCTTATTTCTCTCCCTCCCCTTCCTCTCTGTGTCTCTCTCATATCTCTCCCTGTCTCTCTGTCTCTCTCGGTTTGAGCTGAGGTCTCATCTCTCTCTCAACTGAGGAGCTCATTCATTGATGTCCATGCTTGGTATGTTCTCATTTCAGCAATTTCTCTGACTTCCGTTAACTTGGATAAACAAGGTCACTGGCTATTTTCTATTTATGTGTTTTTGTGTCACCAGGAGGGGGTGGGAAAGGCTAGGTGAGGTAAGATTTAGCCAGTGACCAGTGTAAGTGACCAGGGAAGGGGCTTTGCTTCTGAGCCAAGCCTCAGCCCGCTAGATCAGAGGTATTGAATTGCAGCCCATGGTCCCTCTGGGAGACTAGAGGAGAAACTGCCCAGCCTTGGGTATCCCGGGCCCTCCCTGACCTGCCCCCCACCCCGACCGCATGCCTGTGGTGGGGCCACAGCCTTTGACACTGCCCTTCTTTGCTGAGGCAGGTCAGACTTCAGATCACAAGTGGTCTGCCCCCCACAAGCTTCCTCAGTTTAGACACATGCGCTGCAGAGCTGTCCATGTTTGTGTCCTGCTCTCCAGCTGGACATTGAGCCCTACGTGGTGCTGAACTTTGGGATTTCTCCCAGTCCCCAGTGCTGGGCTTGCATGCATGAGGCACGTGAGCAATGTTAGGAGAGACTGAAGGAAAGGTGGTCTTCCCCACCGATTCCAGTTAGATCTGCCAGAGCCTGGGGCAGGCCCTCCCAGCAAATAGCAGCCTGTGGGGCCCATTCCTGGGTGCAGGGCCATGTCTGAACCTTAGGAGGAAATGGAGACTCACCTGGATGCAGATATCTGGGGAGCAGACCTCTGCCTCTGGGATGTCCACGTGGGCTCTGGCATCTACACCTTCCTAGGGCAGAGAAAAGCAGCCACATGGGGCCCCCCGCCAGCCCAAGCACCTCCCCTGACATCCCAGGAAAGCCTTAGTCTCTCCTCTTCTCCATCAATCACCAAGCTGTCAGCTCCCAGCTGCCTCGGGAAACTACAAGCTTTTCCCCTGCTCAGCAGGTCCACGATCGTAACAGGATCCAGCTTGTGCCACAAAGCCACCCACACACGAGCACCACGGCACACCCCTGTGTAACCGTGTGCAGCTCCACACACACATGTGAGCTTTGCTCAGGTCCAGCTCCACAAGGAAGCCTTTGTCCTCTGGGAAGCCTGCCCTGATTGCTTTAGTATGAGGACTCAGGAATAGCCCCAGCAAAGGTCCCACAGCTATGGGGCTGTCTAACGTCTCCAGACTCCAGAACATATGTCCTCTGGGCCATCCCTGACATTACTGAGCCCCTGGGCCAGAGCAATGATGAAAGGTTTCCTGTAGGCAGAGGCCCTGGGAGGGCTTCTGGAGTCTTGAGGAAGTTAGGACACTGGCTGTGTATGTTTGAAGGTGTCGTGTGTGTCCAGGGCCCTCTCCTTGAGTCTGAGCTGGGGGGAGCCCTCCTTCCCGGCTCACCTGTGGTCCCACAGAGATGGTCTCAAGCACGTGGCAATGGAAAGGCTCAGTCCGGTTGCACAGCTGGACCTGGAAGCGGGCTGGGCTCCTTGAGATGAAGGAGGCACGGATCTTGTCCGGTAACTGATGAATCTTCATCTTCCAGCCTGTCCCCACATAAGGATCACATGGCACAAGGCACATATGGGGGTCCCAGCCTCCTCTGCCCACTCCTGGCCCGGAGCCCTGAACTCTTCTTTCCGTGCCTAGCCCTACTCCCCCCATTACGCTCTCTCCACACACTGGGGATCCAATCATTCTTTCCCTTTCAAAAACGGGGGCAGGGCCTGGTCCTGATGCTGGCAATGCCATCCCTGTCCCTCTTTGCTTGCTCCATCCCTCTCTCTCCCTTACATCCAAAGCCACTTCCTCCAGGAGGCCTTCCTGACCCATCTTGTGGGCAAGGTCACTCCCGGGGTAGCCTACCACTCTGCCCCTCCCTGATAAACTGATAATGCAATGCTGCATGTTACAGTTACTGGTGTTTGTATTTCATGAACCAACAAACATTTCTAACCAATAAATACTTGAGGTGTGCCAGAACTGGGTTAAAAGCAAAGACCACCCAATCCCCTGCCCTCGAGAAGCTTCCACTCTACCAAGGGGGATCCTGGGCACAAAATACCGATAACCCCAAGGTCCCAGTCAGGGACTTCAAGCTCCCTGCGGGCAGGGGCTGAGCCCCTGTGCAGCTTCGGACCGCCCCCCTCCACCTTGCCTAGCTACACTCTGCATGCCCTCCCAACTTACCAAGTGCTCATTAAATGAAAGCCTGGTCCCTGAACCTCAAAAATCATACACGAATACCTTTGCCAGTATAGAAACAATCAGAGGACATGGAGGGAGAAGGCAGGTTCTCACTGGGACAAGGAGCCCTCCTTGAGCTGGTGCACATCTCCCTCTGCTTCCCTCTGCCTCCTCCCACCCCAGGAAGATGAAGGGACTGTCTGCTGGGCTGTGGACCCTGTGCTGGGCAATTACCTGGAAAGTTTCCATCAGCAAAAGGACATCTCACCCAAGAGCCTTGCACGGTTGAGAACTGGGGAGAGAAAGAGAGAGGGAGAAGTGGAGCAGGCCCCATGGGGGAAGCCAAAGACTGTCCCACAAAGCCCTTACAGGACCGTGATCTGGCCCCTGCAAACAGCAGACAGAACCAAAGCCCCTGCTGACAGAGACGCAGAACTTCAGCGGTCAGCCTGCCCAGCCCCTTCATTGGACACAGCAGGAAACTGAGGCTCAACGAGGAAGCAGGGCCAGCTGGGAGCAGGACAGTGTGGTGAATGGCAGCCCGGAGCTGGAGCCAGGAGACGGGAATGAGCCTTGAACTGTTTGTGGCACTCTGGCTAAGGCTTCCCCTGGATTTTTAGAAGGCAGATTTCAAAGTAGAGAGGCATCGATGGGATTCCACAGCTCACAATTCTAAAGGGAAAGTGAGCTGAGGAGAGATGGGAGACTCAAAAAGAGAACCATGAAGCCACACACGGCAACAATTCTGCTGAGGAGGGCGAAAGGCATTGACTAAAGAAAACCACACGGATGCAGTGGGAGCTCATGGACCAACTTGTGATTTAAAGCATTTGTACGGAAGAAGAAAACAGGACCGGCCAATGATGGAGAAATACAAGGGCATGGGGAGATACTGCAATCAATCAGCAAGTATTATGTACCCTCTGTATGCCTGGTACTGGGGTTACAAGCACAGAGAACGCAGTGATCCTACTCACACATAAAGGTGAATGCAAGATGCATGCCAGGTAGTTTGAGGGAGCAGTACATACCAAGCAGCAGTTGGAGGTGGGGGGGTGTGGCTCAGAGATGACAAGGAAGAGAGTGAAAGCAAGATGGGATGGCATTCTATGAAGTGGCGGAGAGGAGGAATGGCATTACAGGCATGAGGGACTGCAGTGCAAAGGCATGAAGGCAGGAGATAGCATGTGAGGAACAGAAACCGGCCAGCTTGGCTGGATCACAGAGTGAAGGAGGGGGAGAGCGGGCAACATCCAATGAAGCCAGAGCAAGGCTGTGCTGTAAAAATGAGATGAGCAGAGTTTATACTTTATCCTACAGGCAAGAGAGAGTTACTGACATTGGTTGAGGAGGGAATTCACATGGTCAGAGCTACAGAAGAAAAATCACTTTGGAAGTAGCTTGAGTGGGGAGAAAACCAGTGAGAAGGTTGCTGCTATGATATGGGTCAAAGGTAAAAGCGTCTGCACTGGGGTGACCAAGTGGCTGTGCCAGTGGAGGAGTCAGATGTGAGAGATGTCCTAGAAGCAAGATTAGGCCATGAAGAAGGAGGAAGGAGCAGAGGGTAACTCAGGCCACAGGAAACATGCCATGAATCTGGATGATGTCAGAGAGCAGTAGGAGCTTCGATAAATATAGGGAAATTGGGAAGAAGAAGGGTTGGCATGAAAATATAAAGAGTTCCGTTTTGGACATGCTCAGTCTGAGATGTCTACAGGACACTCATGTCAAGATGAGGGACAGGTAACTGACCTGAACCTGAAAGGTCAGGGTCGAGGCTGGGGCTATCTCCAGAGATCTGGGGCTTGACCTGCTGGCTGCTCCATGAACAAAACCTTCATCCGTCAGCTGCAGGCACCTTCTCTGGCGATCCCCCTTGCTTGGAACCCCCTCCCTCCTCATCTCTCCTCTTCTCTCCCTCCTCATCTCTTCTCTCCATCCTTAATCTCCCACTTCTGACTTCCCCAGGTTCCTTCAAGTCCCAACTGAAACCTCACCTTCTTCAGGAAGCCTTTCCTGAGCCCTCTCAATTCTACTTCCTTTCTTCTCAGTTATTTCCTACCTGGTAGATAGCTTGTTCACATGTTTGTTTTCTTGTCTCCCTTGTTAGATTTGAAGCTCATTTAGAGCTGTCTTTTGTCTCTTTTTATAACCCTTGTGCACTTAATGCAATGCCTGGTGCATTGTGGGTGTTTGATCGCTGTTGATTGGTAATTAATTGGATTGGGGAGGAAACATCTGGAAAGGAAGCAGTAATCACCAGGGGCCAGCCTGGTCTCATCAATTTCTTTCAGTGACAGTCACTAGACAAGAGGCCACTGGGATGCTGTAGAGAGAGTTCACCTAGACTTTGGCAAATCATTTGACACCATCTCTTCTGAGTTTATCTAGATGATAGAGAGCTAGAGGGAAGGATGACAATGTAGTTGGCTTCATAATCAGACCCAAAGAGCAGCCATTCAGTATGGTTCAAGATCTTTAGGGAAGGAGATGTCCAATGGAGTGACCCCAGATATCTGGGCTCTGCTCTGTGCTTTCTGATGTTTCTGTGTCCTTATAAATTTAGCAAGATATAATCTGGGACGCTTCCTAGCTATGTGACCCTGGACAAGTCAGCTAACATTGTTCACTTCAGTTTCCTCATCTGTAAAATGAGCTGGAGAAGGAAACAGCAAACCACTCCAGGATCTTCACCAAGAAAACCTCCAATGGGGTCACAGAGTGTTGAACGTGACTGGAAAAAATGACTCAATAATAACATAAACCTATTGAGGCCAAAGCCTGGGAAGGCCCATCAGCTCCCACACAGGGGTGCACAGAGTGAGGGTCCCAGACCAAGGGTTGGGGCAGTGGAGGACTTTCACAGCCCACTCCTCACTCAAGCTTCTGCCTGAAACATTCATAGCCCCTCTGGTGTGGTGACTGGCCCTGAACAAGATGCCAAGGCCAAATCAAAACCTGGCCACTGGGATAAGGTGTCCCAGTCCCCAGCTGGACAGAATAAGCCGCCCTGGGCTAGGCCACGGTCCCCTCCTCCCAACATCCCAGTTTCTTTGGCAGCTTTGGCAAAGCACACATGGCCTGTTACCTCTGTCCCCTATACCTGCTCCTGTGAAAAGAGATTCTTCAGAACCACTGACTCTCCTCAGCCACGAGTGCCACATGGCCTCGAACAAGAATATTCCTGAGGACCCTCCTGACAAATGGTCACCCAGTCCCTGCTCAGAGCTGTCCTGGGGGTGGAGAAGACTCACCACCTCCTGAGGCAGCCCAGACTGCCCCTGATTGTTGGGAAATGTCCTTACATCAGTCTAGGTGAGTTTCTATATACTGTTCCTGTTTCTAGCATCTGAGGCCAAGCAGAAGAAACCAGATCCCTTACATACCCAGGTGCCATTGGCCCTTCCCCCTTGTTTGACGTCCTTGGCTCCTTCAGTTAAACCAGACAAGGTTTAATAAGGATTCCAGAGAAGGAATGATCTCAAGAGCCTTCATCTTACCAGCCGTTCTTCTTTGGAATCCTTCTGAGTAGCCAATGTTTTCCCAAAACTGTGGTGCCTAGAACCAGGAATTGGGGATCTGCAGCCCACCCTGCCTGCTTGGACAAGACTAAAGGATGGCAACCATTGGGTCTTTTTTAATGCAGTCCAAGATGGCGCCTGGCCCAACAACACTGCCATACTGTGCTGTTGGCCCATAGCAAGCTTTCAGGTGATCTGTAAATTAACCAACACCCCCAACTGTATTTCTGAGACTGATTTTTAAAAATCCAATGACAAGATTTTACAATCACCCCAATTAAATTTCATTTCAAGAGGCAGCACTGCATAGTGGATAGCAAGCCTTAGAATCAGAAAGACCTGAGTTCAGGTCCTGCCTCAGGCACATACTGACCGGGTGACCTTGCGTAAGTCACTTAATGGTTAGGATCCCAGGCAGCTCCTTAAAACATAGACTGCCGAGTAGGTGTCAGGCTATAGTTGGAGAGCTTCCTTACGGAGGATTATGGTAACGGAATCTGCTATTTCCATTCAGCACTGTGGTCTGCTGTCCAATGTACTGGCTGCTGGTGCCAAAGTTGTTGTCATTTCAGCCATGCCTGACTCTTTGTGGCCCCATTTGTGGTTTTCTTGGCAAAGATACTCAAGCTGTTTGCCATGCCCTTCTCCACTGTCTGTTTTTCTCAGAAAGAAATGAGTAATCTAGCCCCCCTCACAGAGAAGCCCAAAGATTTTCCTCCCTCCAATCAAAGAGGTGATATTCAGCTGTATACTAAAGATCTGTTTGGGAGACAGTACAGTGTAGTGAATTGAGCCCTGATCTTGGATCCAGAAGCCCTGAGTTAAAATCCTGGTTCTTCCACTTTGGAATCCTAGATAAACCATGGGTAATTCCTCATCGTCACCATCATATTTGTCAGAAACAAGAGGCTGAGCTGGGATCCCTGGATCACCCTGGACTTGTGCCTATGGCCAGGGCCTTGAGTAGAGCTTTCGACTTCCCCAGCTCTGTCCTGAGCTATACGGAGACTCTCTGTCCTACAATCTTTCTCCTCTGTCCTTTGCCCTGACTAAGGTGTGACCTTTATTGGGGAAGGTCACATGAGCAGTCCCTTAGCCCTGCTCCCCCCTCTCCAATTCACACGTGGGCTATCACAAGGGTTTGGCCACTGACTCACCTTCATGCAAAGCCAGGGCTGTGGGTCCACCTTCGAGTAATGTACCTTTGAGGAAGACAAGACATTCAATGACCGTCAGGGATCTGGCATTGCTTGTTTCAATTTTTTCAACTAACAAGCACTTTTCTTCTCTCCTTCCTATTTTCTAACCCTCTTCCTCTCCTCAGATTGAAAAAGAAAAAAGAAAAACAAAATCTTGGAAATAAATAAGCAAAGTCAAGCAAAATAAATCCCCCCCATTGGCCTTAGCCAAAAAAAGTGACTCATTCTGCCTCTTGAGTCCATCGTCTGTTGCTCAGGAACAGAGGATGTGGTGGGAGGGACGTGGGGTAGGGTAGAGGGCCTGGGGAGGTGTGGGCTAAGCCCCAGCATCAGCAAAATGATTGGCATAGGAGCAAGTAAGGCTGGTGAGGTCCAGAGCTGGGCCCCATCCACCTGGGACCCTGGCCCGTGCTGTGGGCTGGTCCTGAGCATGGGAAAGACAAGCTCCAGAGACCCCAGGGAGTTCCCCTGCTGGCTGGAAGCTTTGATATCTCTGGCCAGCTTTGAAACCCTCTTAAGAACTGTTTCTGTCTGAGGGTATTGGAACAAGTTTTTAGTAAAAGAACTGTTTGTTTGAGCCCTGGGGCTCTGGCTGGATCAGATCTGGCCTAACAGATGGCATGCTTCCCCATTGGTACTCTAGAGTTGTGGTTGCTCAGGACGTTGGCCAAAAGAACTGACAAGTTTCAGTCTTCTAGTTATCTATCTGTCTGTCTGTCTATCTATCTGTCTATCTGTCTGTCTGTCTGTCTGTCTATCTATCTGTCTGTCTGTCTGTCTGTCTGTTTGTCTATCTGTCTGTTTGTCTGTCTATCTATCTGTCTATCTGTCTGTCTGTCTATCTCTCTATCTGTCTTCTCTCTTAACTTCTCCAGCTCTCCCCCCTCCCTAACTCTCACATATGCCCAGGCCATTGATTTCCACCAGTGTTGAGAGAATCCCATGCCAATGAGCATTGGGGCTTGGATTACATGCATGTGTAGCTATATCTTATGTGTGCCTACAATGTCTTCTCCTATGGGTGGATGACTGACCTCCTAGGGGAAGGGTTATTTGTTTTTGACTTGATATCCTCAATGCCTAACCTAGCAAATTAAGACATTCTCCTTGCTTGATCAGTCACCCTCAAGTGGACTCTCCCAAGATAGTGTTCAGTCCCAGGGCAGTGCACCCTGACCCCCAAGCAAGTAGCTGGAGAAGTGGAAGCCAGACAGCAGTCCTTAGGCCTTTTACAAGTGTGAAGGTCCTGGCCCATGGGTTCCCTGCACTTACACTGCCTGGGCCTGTCCGGCCTGTGTGTCTCAGTTCCCAGCACAGATCACCCATCTCTGACATCCCACACAGGTGGACTTGGCCCTGGACAGGGCAGGGAGGTTCCCATCTCAAGGATCGGGTGAAGGGATTGTAGAAGATGTAATCCCACAGGCTTCTGGTGTCTGAACACACAGAGACACATGCAGAGAGGGGTCAGAAAGGGAACAGCTCCTCCCTTGTCCCTCCCCTCCCCTTCCAAACCCTGCTTGGGATCCCCCTCCTCTGGGCAGCCTTTGGTATCAAAGCCAACCCAGCATCCAGCCAGCCCCATCTCACTGGGCAGGGTCCCCTCTCCAGGTGGCCTGGGCCACTCAGCTCAGTTCCATGACCACAGGGAGCCATCCTGGTGCTACATGGAGCCTAGCTCCTGGCTCATCCTGAGCCCAGGGACCTGGGAAGCCCAGGGCCAGGGGAAGCCTCTCCCAGGAGGAGAGAGAGGGAAAGGAGCAGGGCCCCCAAGGGCAGCAGGAAGAGAGAAGGGGGCACTCTGCTAAGGACCACTGCTTACTTGCCATTTTCAAAGGGACAGATCTGGATTCTCACTGCATCAGGGACAGCAGCCCAGCCCTGCCAGGGAAAGCATTGTCAGCTCAGCTTCACGGCCCCTCCCACCATGTTCTCTGCAAGTACAGACTGATAGACCAAGAGAGGGGTGCCCAGTGCCAGTGTGCCAGGGAAAGCCAGTCTGACCTCACTGCAGGCAGGGCAGGCAGGATGGAGGGGAGTTGCATTGGGAATGGGGAGACCTGAGTATATGTTTGAGTTGGGTGACCATGGGCAAGTCACTGCTCTCTCTGGGCCTCAGTTCTTCATCCATAAAATGGTGCTAACACTCGCCATCATACTTAGTGAGGACCAAAGGAGATACTCCTCTTTGTAATATGGAAACTGATGTTACCAGACTCCGTGAGCCAGGAGCAACCAGAGATCATTGAGGCACTTTGAGGTAGTCACAGGCCTGAGCCCTTCTGAGCTTCCCTAGGACAGAACCAGAGGGATTGGGCCCAGATCCCCCTTGCTGGAGCCATCTAGCTGAGAGGCCAGTGAGGGTCTCCATGCCCCTACGGGTGGGGAGACCTTGGGACAGGCTGTCCAATGAGGTGGCAGATTTCCCACATGAGGGCTAGTGGCCAGCTGTCTAGTACAGCCCTGGGGGCTCCTGATCAAGGTTGGAGGGAGTCTGTGTGTCATTCCAAATGACTTCTAACCACTGTTCCAGGCTGGGGGGATGTTCTGAGTCTGTCTGTGGTGAGCTCAGCTCAACGATGCCCAAAGCCCCGGGGATGAGTCATGGAAGTCTATGTTCAGGGTGGCTCAAACATTCACAGAATGTGAGATCTGGGAGGACTGTGAAGGTCATTTTGTAAATGTCTCGGGTAGCCCAGGGAGCCCATTCTGGGGCCCAGGCTGGGCCAGAGACATTGGGGGGGGGGGGGGGATGGGGGGGGGCGAGGGAGGGAGCACTGACCTCAATACACAAGCACGGCAGGAGCTGGGAATACTTCAGGGCCACTGCCTTCCTGGGCTGCTCCGCATTCACCTGTATCCAAGGGCTCCAGCTGAAACCCACTCATCCCAAACCCCCGTGCTCGGTGCCCGAGGCGGCGGTGCTGGGTTAGTGCCTTAGTGTGTGCACCCAGCCCCCTCTCCCTTGGGGTGCTGACTTCTTTTGTGTGTTGACCCATGCATGTGCGGGAATCAGCTCCCATAGCACTGCCGGGAATCTTCTGGGCACTCCTTTCTTGCGCTTCCCTTTTCTCCCCCCCCCAGTCCCCCCAGTACCTCCAGGCCAGCTAAGATGAGCTAAGGCCCCTCTTCTGCCCGAGGCTCCCCGTGCCTGATCTAGGAGCTCTCCTCTGCACTGGGGTCCCTGTTGCCTCAGCTAAGGGCCTCCCTCCTCTTCCCCAAGGGCCCCCCGACCGGGGATGAGAGCCCCCTGTGCCTTGCAGCCCCAAACGTGGTCCAGACTCACCAGCACTGGTGGGCTGTAGTCTTCACAAGCAAACCACTTGAGACACAGACGGACATAGTAGGCCTGAGCCCTGGGGATGTCTGCAAACTGCACCTTGATGGCCTTCTGGGCATGGTCAACGCTGTATTGGAGCCTCGCAGCTGGTGGGGACAGCAGGGAAGGCTGGAGAGCCGCTGTCTCCAAAGGGGCACCCACTGTGCTCACAAAGTGAGCCCCATCCCAGGACCCAAAAGGGACCCAGCTGCTCC
The DNA here is from genome assembly GCF_028583685.1 of Petaurus breviceps papuanus. Taxonomy (NCBI): domain Eukaryota; kingdom Metazoa; phylum Chordata; class Mammalia; order Diprotodontia; family Petauridae; genus Petaurus; species Petaurus breviceps. The sequence continues at coordinate 5,235,314 of NW_027186376.1, read as the reverse complement.
AATTCCCAGATGAGCTCTTACGAGGGCACAAGGCTGACAGAAGGAGTCCTGGGTTCTTTCACCACCTCCCGGTTTTGACTTGCTGTAGGACGTAGACAAGACCCTTCCCCTCTGTGAGCCTCAGTTTATCCTCCTCTAACGAGAGTAACAGCCCATCCCTCCTCCATCCCCCACCCCCTCCTCCCCATTCCAAGACCCAAGAAGACAGTGGGCAGACAGGGGCCTTGGGAATGGACTGTGGGAGGGAGCCATGGAGCTGCCACACCCTCTTGTGCCAGTGGGGAGGGAGTCACATTTCTAATCACCCAACAGCATGGAGCAATGTTTGTCCTTTCCCAAACAGAGGGTGGGAGTCAGCTCTAAATTCTAGGACTTAGAACTGGAAATATCAGTCAGTTGAATGGCCTTATTGTACAGGGGAAGAAACTGAGGCCAGGAGGGTTGTGACTTGCCCAAGGTCACACAAGTAGTCAGCGAGAGAGGCATAATTTGAATCCAGACCCTCTAGGGAGAGACCTGGTGATATTTGTACCCCAGCCCTGGAAACTAGAGCCACTGCTGCCCCCAGGAGCTGCTAGATGGTGTGAGGGGACCCTGAAGGGTGCACCCAGAGGCCATGCTATGTGAGGATAGTAAGACTTCACACAGGCCAGTAAAGGGAGGACAGAGCGAGGACCACAGCAGCCCATGTCACTCACCAGAGCAGGCTGCGATGTTTCTGCCCACGTCAGCATCGGTACAGTCTGCAAAATATGCATGGAGCTCTCAGTCTGCCCAGGCCTGAGCACCATCCTCCTTGTCAGGGATGGGGTGGGTCAGGACCAAGAGACACAGAATCCCATCAGACCCAATCGCTGGCAACTCCGTCCCCCAACTTCTGACCCCTGACTTCAGCACAGCCTTAGAATGACCCCAACCCTGACCTAGACTGACTCAGACCAGACCAAGGCAGCGTCTCCACAGGACTGAGGAGAAAACCTACCCCAATGTCTCTGGAGGCAGCCCTTTCCTCTTTGGGATAGCTCCAACAGTTGGGAAGAGCCCCTTCTACCAGGGTGAAACCTGCCTTAGTGTATATCATCCCCTCCATGGCTACTGCCCACTAGGGCTGACCAGAGTCAGCCCCCACGTGCTTGAAGATGGCTTACTCATACAGCAAGGTCTCTACACCCTCCCCATCCCCACTTCCCTCCTCTGGATTGTCCCCAGACTGTCATGGTCCTTCTCAACGAAGGACATCAGTGCCCTAAACAAAGCGATTCTTGGTTGTCTAGAAGCTGGTGAGGAGACTAGGAGTGTGTGTGTGTGTGTGTGTGTGTGTGTGTGTGTGTGTGTGTGAGGGGGGGGGAGAGAG
>NW_027186376.1:5220429-5228960 GCF_028583685.1 Petaurus breviceps papuanus | reverse complement strand
AGAGAGAGAGAGAGAGAGAGAGAGAGAGAGAGAGAGAGAGAGAGAGTATAAGTGTGTGTATGTTGGGGGCAACACTAGAGGATTTTACCAGGAACCTAAGACTCCCCCTTTTCCCCTCCTGATACATGCCTTGCTCTGCTCTGATTTCTATGTTGGCTAAGGAAAGTGAATGCCCTTCTCTGTAAGGTAAGGGTTCTGGACCTTTTTTTGTGCCCTGGACCCCATGGGCAGCCTACAGAATCCTTCTCAGAATTGTGGTTTTTAGTGCCTAAGATTACAACAGAAACCAGTTACATTAAAACACAGTCATCAATTTTCTAAAGGCCCCGGGTGAAGAAGCCCTCCCCTGAAGCCAATGCTGGGCTGGGGGCAAGGGGAGGGGGGGGCTTGCTCCCCGGAAGCATTCTTGGACAGGGAGATGCCACGTGAACGTCTATGTAATCAAAGCCCACCTCCCCACTGATTCTCATGATCCAACTGGAGATTTTCACTTGGGTAAGTGCTGGGTCCTAGGACAGAATCAATGCCACTGGAACAAAGGGCCAGCTTTTAAAATCTCCTTACACATTCCCCCTTCACAAACAGCGCAGCCAACCCACCCCTCTTATGGAGTCTCATCCAAGATATCCCATCTCCTTGTCTTTGCTCTGGCTGGGCCTCATGCCTGGCATGCTGTCCTTCCCCATCTCTGCCTCGAAGAAGTCCTCATTTCCTTTAGGACTCAGCTCAAGGACAATCTTCTACATACATTCCTGCTCTTCGCAACTGCTACATTCCTACTCCCAATACCTGGTACCCATTTTGTATTAACTTTGATTGGTACACATGGTCTCTCCCAAAACAATGAGCTCATTGAGGGCAGAGACTGCTTCCCTTTGGTTTTTGTATCCCCAGCTCTGGGCACACAGTAGGCACTTAATAAATGCTTGGTGATTGATTGACTAAAACAAGACTTTGAAAGGAAACCAGCATTTCGTTTCAGCAAAGGGGAGCAGTGGAGGAGCCCAGAGCTCCGACTTCCCATTGAGAGCACCCAGGAGAGCCTTACCTTTCACGTGGTACTCTCGGCTGATCTGGACCTCACAGTAATAGGGGATGGTCTTCAGGGTGACGTAGAGGTGCTGAGCAACACTCACCTCAAAGCAGTCAAAGTGGACCTGGAGCTGGGGTCAGAGGTGGACAAAGTCACCAGGGGCCTCCCCAAGGATACCACTGGCCTCCTACTCAGCATGTGTGGGAAGAGGAGAGAGGGCAGGGAGGGGAAGCTGGGCCCCCTCACTCTGGAAGCCCCCTGCATTCAGCATTGGCTAAGCCTGACTGGTGATGAGACACAAGAGAGGAAGTGGGCCCTGCCCTCAGGGAGCTCCCAGTCTAGTGGGCACTCATCGATCGCCCTGATTCCTTCAAGGTTGGGCTCAAGTGCTCCCACCTATAGGAAGCCTCTTCCACTTTTCAGTTTCTAGCCTCCTCTCACCGCGCCCCACGAGTCCCGTGGCCTTTCCTTTGGAGCCGGAGTCATGGATTGAGAGCTGGATGGAACATGAGGTCATCAAATATTTCTATAATTTGTGTTTCCTTTTCTCGAGAAATGCTTTGAGGGCTAGAACCGTTGGGTTTTTAAGATGTTTGTGTCAACTGGCACAGTGTCTGGTATGCAGTAGGTGCTTAATACATGCTTTTGGAGGGCAATTGGGGTTAAGTGACTTGTCCAAGGTCACACGGCTAGTTAAGTGTCTGAGGTCGGATTTGAACTGAGGTCCTCCTGACTCCAGGGCCGGTGCTCTATTCACTGTGCCACCAAGATGCCCCTTAATACATGCTTCTTGATGTAACTCAGTTCCTGGTTTCTGTTCTTTGAAGAGACTGGGTGGAGAAAGGACTGTGAGAAGACCCAGGAAGACCCCGGAGCCTGGGATCTCAGGGCAATAGTATGACAACTGCATCTTGAAGTATGGGTGAGAAAGGAAGGGGAGAAGGCTTTCTGGGAGTGGGGAACTTTCAGGTGCAAGGCTGGAATGGGCACAGCATGTCTGGAGGGCAGTGAGAAGGCAGAGGCAACCTAGAGCCCACTTCCCGGGGAACTCCCGCCACCACCTCTATCTCTTTGCCCTCCATCTCATCCAGCTCACCGTTCTGCCCACCATCTTCCTACTGGAGACCTTGGGAATCCTGGTGCTGTGACACCTTGTCTCCTGTGTGTCCAGGGACAGCAGGCAGATCTCCAGGCCTCGAAGGCTTTCTAGGACCAAGAGGAAGCGAGCAGGGTGTCACCGTGTGGTTCCTGATGTCCATGAGGGGAGGGACAGAGAGTCAGAGCCCCACTTCCTGCCATCATGGTCTCCAGGTTCCCTTGTACCCCAACCATGGGTCACTAGGAGACAATTCTCAGGTCATGGATATGAATGACTGTATTGGAGGGGGAGCATGGGAAATGTCCTGAGACCATCCAGGGGTCTGAGGAGAAGGGAAAGGAGAGGGTACAAGGAGAGAGCTTTTGCTTGGGGCTCAGAGGAGTCTTAAAGAACACAGGTTGAAAAACCAAAGTCCTAGAACCAGGAAAACATTGTTCACAAGAACAACCACATTGTGAGGTGATAAGCTATGACTGACTTGGTTCTTCTCAGCAGCACAATGATCCAAGACAATTCCAAAGGACTCATATTGGAAAACACTCTCCACATCAGAGAAAGAACTCTGGAGTTGGCGTGCAGATCGAGCAGACTATTTTCACTTTGATTTTTGTGTTTTTTCCATTTTGTTTGATTCTTCTTTTACAACATGACTAATGTGGAAATATATTTCCACGATTGCACATGTATAACCTATATCAGATTGCTTGCTGTCTTGGAAAGGCAAGAAGGAAGAGAGGGAGGGAGAAAAATTTGGAAATCAAAATCTTATAAAAGTGAATGTTGGAAATTACCTTTACATGTAATTGAAAAAATACTATTTAAAAAGAAAAAGGAGGGGGGAGAAAGGAAAAAAACAAAGCCCAGATGGAAAGCAAGCTGAGTCCCCATCTAGAGATCCATCCTCATCTAAACCCATCTTGGCCAGAAGGTCGCAGATCACAGAGTGGGGCCGCCCCAACCAAATTGTCCCTGAGCCCAAGACTGTGTCTCATCTCTGGCTGGGGGGCCCTGAAGGACTCACCCAACTCTACTGGTTCTTACCTTCCATGATAAGGCTAGCGCTGACACTCAGATACAGAGCACAAGCCCCTCGGTGGACACACTTTGTGTCTGTGGACAGTGTCAGAGACTCCAGGATGGAGGGGGTCACTGATGGGGGTGGCTGCCGGCAGAAACTGTTGAAAATGTTCCCTGTGGAAAAGAAGGAGCAGCTGATCCCTCTGCTGTGCCTGTCCCTGGAGGCTTCCAGGGAGGACTGAATGCTCACAGCTGGTGAGGGGCAAGAGAGGGTGAAGATCACAGCCCCTGACCTCTAACAATGAAGAGTCATCAGAGTGGTTGGGTCAAAGAGAGAAAAGCTGATCAGTGGAACTGGTCCCTTGGACAGGCCTGCACACCCCAACTGGGGACCTGGAGCCAGACAGAAAACTTTATCCACCACTGATGACAGCCCAGAGGCAGCAAGCATAATGTGGCTGGGCGGGGCACAGACCCTTCTGGGCAGGTCTGAAGGAAGGTCTGGAAGGTGGGCAGCACTCAAGAAAAGGCTTGAGTGTTAAAGGCCATGACTGACCCACCCAAGGAGTGCTGGCCTAAGAATCAGGAGACCTGGATTCAAGTCCCAATTAAGGTCCTAAGTCTTTTCTCTGGGATGGGTCTCAGTTTCCCTCTCTGTAAGATGAGGAGCTTGAATAAGGTGATCTCTAAGGCCTTTCATAGTGCTGACATTCTATTGCTCTGAAACAGTAATCCAGACTGGTTGGTTGTGGGGTTTGTTGGGCTTTGCAGTTTAGCCCAAATCTCTCTTCTTGCTCTAAGAAAAATTCGTTCCATCCTCTGCTCAGTGAGGATTATGGTAGCTGGTGGTGATATGGGGAATTCTCCCATCGGGGATAGGGCTTCAGAATAGTCTAAGAAAGCCCTCTAGGGGACAAAGGTGACAAAGACTCCCCTCAGTCCTCACAGGAGACCCCCTCAGGGCCTCATTCAGAGCCTCTAGGCTCAGTTTACAGATCGGCCCAATGAGTGGGGTTAGCCTTGGTCCACCATTGACCTAAGTGGGATACCAGTAATAATGGGAAAAAATCTCTGAATGAGGGGTCTGAGGGAATGGCCTCACTTCCAGCTGGGGAGGACCATACTAACTGCCAGTCAGTGCCCGTTCTCTCACCCACTCTCTACTCCGATGGCCCCTACCTCTTCCTCCTTGGTCCATGGTGGGAGCCCCGCTACACTGGGCCAACAGGGGAGGCTAGGCTCGGGTTTAGGATGGGAAGTGGAGGGCTCCTCAGCCGTGGCTATGCTGGCGGTGCCCCAGCCATAGCAGTGATACACCAAGGAGGGTCAACGACAGCAGAGGAGAGGCAGCCAGGACTGACACAGGTCACTGGATGGAAAGTGCTGGCCCTCTTAAAGCTACTGACCATCTACCCAGTAGATAACTGAAATGCCCTATCTATCCACATGGAGCTTCCTAACTTAGAATGTAAGCTCCTTGAGGGCAAAGGTGTTTTCACCTTTCTTGATATCCCCAATACTGAGCACAGCGCCTGGAACATCTTAAGCATTTAATAAAGATTTGTTGCCTGATTCACTCTGTTGATCCCTCTTCTTCCAAGGATGAAGAGACCCCTTGCCGAGGGCTCAGGATAGTTTTCAGCCCAGCCCTCGGTCCTCTTTCCTTTCTATATACATGCCCATATTCAGCATTCCTAAATCAATACCATCAGCCTCACCCTGAACTCTCGGCCTCTCCAGCTGCCTATAAGACATCTCCACCTGAAGGTCCAACCAGCACCTCAAACTTCACACGTCCAAAACAAAGCTTATTCTCCTTTCCCCCACCCCAAACCCGCTCCTCTTTCCAGCTTTGCTGTTTCTGTCTACAGGGCAACAATTCACGCAGTCTCTCACATTCACAGAATCCCAGAGTTGTACCTCAGTTGGAAAAGTGCAGGCTTTGGACCTGGGTTCAAATCCTGCCTCTGCCAAATATTGCTTGTATAACCTTGGGCAAATCATTTCCCCAGACCTGTTTCCTCAACTGTAAAATGAGGGGAATGGCCTCTGAGGTCCCTTCCCACTCTGCCTCTGCTCCTAGGATCTCCCAAGGCAATCACTTGTCCTGCTCTATAATTCTAATTGTTGGGGTATTGAGCTGAGATCTGCCTCTGCTATGACTCCCCACTCACTCTGCCCAAATATCTGTTAAATCCCTTTTCCTTTTCTAAGTACTCAAAGAAAGCCATCATGGCCCCCTGAGTCTTCTCTTCCCCAGGGTAAACACTCCCTGTACTTTTGGTCAACGCCCTAAAGGGATAGCTACCATCTTGGGGCCAGGCTCCAGTTTTCAAGCCTTCCCCCTGGGGCCCAGATCTGACAGAGTCTGACCAGGCCCCTCCCTCAGACACTGTTGTATATGAACACTGAGATAAAATAACTTTTGGTAGTCATCTTGTTTGTTTTCCTCATTGGTAGCTTGGGACCCATTAGAGCCTCTAGACAGAACCCTTCCTTACAAACTGGTGGGTGGCCATTGTGGGGTGACCATCTTGGACTCATGCAATGATTTTTAAAAACTCAAATGTAATACTTTTCATTTGTCTTTTTCAGTTCCACATTGGGCCATTTGTTCCATTGGTGTAATCATAATAATAATAGCAATAGTATAATAAAAAGAAGAACTACCATTTCTATAGTGCTTCCTGTGTACTGGGCACTGTGCCAAACACTTTCCAATTATTATCTCATTTGGCCCTCACCACAACCCTGAGAGGCCGGATTTGAACTCGACTCTAAGCCCTACACTCTAGTCACTGTGCCGTGCAGGCTGGGGAGATGTCTTGGGTCCCGATTCTAATGTTTGTTTTGTGTCTTCATTCTTCCAACAAGCATTTATTAAGTGCCTAGTGTGTGCTGGGGACACAATTTCTTTTCCACAAACTTGATGCCTTTATCTGAGTTGATTCCCAATGTTTTCAAGTCTGAAGGCCTAAAAAAGCACTGTGGGCCCCAACATGGTAGTTGGGTTGGGGTTAAGTTAGTACTATTAGGATCCAGTGGATGAGAGAGCATATAACTGGGTATGGACCCTTTGCCATAGTTCTGTGGCAGTACCACCCCCTCCCCATCCCACTGGCCTAAGGTCCAAGCTGGGACCCTCTTCTCTAAGTCACTGATGGAAAAAATGTCACTCAATACAAAGGCAGTGCCCGAGAGCCCTACCTCCAAGCCCAGGTGGAGCCATTAGTGACCTCTCTTTGGGTCAGATCATTCAGACAAGTTTTATCCTACTGGGCTCTGGTCTGACCCTGGCCACACCTCTCCATCTTTCCACCAAGAGAGCAAATGGTTCTTTGTCAGAAGCTTTACTGTAATGTAGCCACACTATGTCAACAGAATTCCCTGAACTCTAAGTCTTGAAACCTTAGTGAAGAAAGAAAAAGGAAATGGAGCAAGGCTGGGCTGCTGTGACCTGTTCTCAGGGAAGCCGGCCCAGATTCTAGTGACCATCAGTTCCCTTTTTTAATATCCACAATCTACCCCTTTGGGGAAAGAGCATAGAAATTTGCCAGAACATAACTCCAACTCATTGGGTTTTAGTTCCCTTTGGGGGAAAATTGGAACATTGGTTTGTCTGCAGCATGGGACCCTCCATCTTTCACTGCCTGTCCTCTGTGCTCGGAAGGCTCTCCCTCCTCATCTCCCATTCTGCTTCCCTAATTTCCTCCAGATCCCAGCTAAATCGCACCTTCTCCAGGAAGCCTTTCCTAATCCACCTCCCTTCTAACCCTTCCCTCTGCTGACAATCTCCAATTTACCAATCTCTAATTCAATGTCTAATATAGATAATTTTATAATATCTATATTATAGATAATATAGCTTGTCTGTGTGTGTTTATTTGGGTGGTGTCTACCCCCCCCCCCCATGAGACTGCAAGCTCCTGGGGGGGGAAGGATCATCTTTCGCTTTTTTTTTCTCCCTAGCGCTTAGCCTGGTACACAGTAGGTGCTTAACAAATGCTTGCCAACTGGTGCTCATGTCATTTTCCATGAAGTTTGAATGTGTTTCCTCTCTCTCTCTCGACTCTCCCAGTCCTTCAGTTACCAAGGCACCCACCTGAAAATAGAGATTCACACCTGTCCCCTCCCCTCTGCCAACTTTTCTTAAGTCCCCAAAAGTGAAAACACCCCTTGTTTCTCCTGACATTGTCCCGATGAACACTTCCTAGCCCCATATTCTGTCCCCAAAACTCTGCCTCAGCTCTCCTCATGCCCTTTCTCAGCTTCATTTCTTAGAATCTTGGGTTTCCTTCAAAGCTCAGCTCTCACCTCCCTCCATACTGGAAGTGTTTCCTGATCACCTCTCCCTTGTCAGGGGCTCACACCTCCAACCCTTGAAGCTCAGAAAGCTGCTTCTTCCTAAGAGGGTCCAGCACTCCTTCTGATTACTCAGCCCCAAAGGCTTCATGGCCCCCCACCTTCCCTCTCCCTTTGGTCAAACCCTACCCTGGGGCCTGTACCTGTAGTCTGCCTTCATGAAGCCCTCAGGACCCCAAACACCCAAGCTCCTTTAAATCTAAGCCTGCCTACAGGGGAGGAGGACAAGGTGGGCCAGAATAAGCCAGATGGATAGAGGCACAGGGCCCATGGCCCACCAGAGTTAGAGCCTTGTTAAAGAGTTCCTCTAGGGAACATTATGCCCCTGCAATGCCTAAGGACCAAGAGAGCCCCACTAATTCCAAACTCTTGGGCCCCATGTATCTGTATCTTAAAGAAGAAAGCCAAAGCAGAGAACCCTTGAGACCCCCTCAATTCTAGCACACCATGAATGGCATTGTTTCCCCCATCTACTTGCTAAAACCCTGCCCATCCTTCAAAGTCCAGTGCAGATACTGGCTCTGAGCCTTCCAGGAGCAGCCCCCTCAGTACTAGGTCATTGCAGGCTGTGGTCCCACAGCTGGAGCTAGAAAGGAAAGGTTTCCAGGAGGCAGACTGCCCAGATTCCCAAGTACTGTCTGGGTTGGGGAGGTGGGTGGAGACTACCCCATCTGGATACTCACTGTTCATTTTGTTCTTGCAAGACACACCCTGAGGAGAAATGGAACAGAGAGACAGCATTAAGGTGGGGTGGTGGACCATAGACTTTGTTGGGGAGAGGGGGGACATAGTACATCAAGTCTTGCTTGGAGCCTTGAGAAGGCTAGACAACTTGGCCTGGAACCCTTGGCTTAGAGAGAGTACTGTACTAGGCTATACTGGGTCTGGAAATTTCTCCCAAAGAGTTTCCCCCCCAAATGTCTGTTAAGGTCTTTTAAGGTTATATACTCTGTTATAGATATAGATAGATAGGTAGATAGATAGATAGATAGATAGATAGATAGATAGATAGATAGATAG
>NW_027186376.1:5181101-5220419 GCF_028583685.1 Petaurus breviceps papuanus | reverse complement strand
TAGATAGATAGATAGATAGATAGATAGATAGATAGATAGATAGATAGATAGATAGATAGATAGATAGCCTTTTACAAAATTCCTAGACCCTTTGGATCAGGACAAGGCTGTTTGTACCATGGAAAAGATTGTTGAAAGGGTTTCTTATTTTTAGATTTAGTTTTAGTTATGGATTAAATTAGAAACCTTAGGGGTTACTCAGTCTGGGATTGTATCTTGTGACCTTCCCTTGATTTATTATTTCTGAATATGAAGATTCTCCTTCCCCTCGTTAAGAAAATAATAATAATAATACTAGGAAGGAACTTAATGTGATCTGGAGCACTATTCCCCACTATATCTTGTGGAACAATGGACTTTCAGAGATTAAAGAAATCCCCTAGAGCTTTAACTAGCCAGGAGCATTTGACTCAGGGTGGAACATTTAGAGGGTGCAAAATTTTAAAACATGTATTCCATAATCCTAGTAAGAGTTATGAAGGGAGCTCAGAAGCTGACTTGTCTGTGTAGTGGGAACAGGAAGTTCAGGTTCTGGAGCAGTTCTAGCTTGTTTGTTACCTCCCTTTGTCCCAAAGGAAATTCCCACCTGCCCTACCCTGTCCCTCCCCAGGGTTTCTCCTTTCTCCTCTCCTTTTACTGAGAGCTAGCCTGTCTCCCACTTTCACTTTATGGGGAACTACACCTCTCCCAAAGGTGAACAGTAACTTTAGTGTTACACTCCTTCCTGAACATTGGGTGAAAGAGGGAATCTCATTGAGGCAAGAACATGGAACACTAAATCCTATAGTGTTGGACTTGATAACCATTAAGTCTCCTTCTACCTCTGAGATTCTATCCCCTAAGCTCAGTCTCTCTCTCTCCCTCCCTCCCTCTCTCAAAATGAATTTTCATTTATATCTCTGATTTTTATATTATTTATATTTTCTATTTTATCCCTTCCTTTACTCCTTCTCAGAGAGTTATGCCTTATAATAAAAAAGAAAAAATGTTCTGCAAAATTAAGCAGTATATTGAAATGTATGGTGTTATATATATATATATATATTGATGTGTACACACACACACACACACCCCTATACACACATTCAGAGAGGTTTTCTACCTCTACAAAGAAATGAGAAAATATCTCCCGTTGACCTTGTCTCCATACGTAGTTGTCTCCATATTGAATCTCCCCATTAGAATGGGAGCTTCTTGAAGGCAGGGGCTGTTTGGGGCTTTTCTTGGTATATATACCCAGTGCTTAGCACAATGCCTGGTATACAGTAGGTACTTAATAAAAGCTGGTTGGCTTGACTTGAGAGGTAACTTTTCATTTCTCTTCTTGACTCAGCCTTGGTCATTCCAGTTTTGCAGAATGGCTGGTCTATTGATATTGTTGCAGCCGTAGTATACATTGTTTCTCTGGTCCTGCTTTACTTTGCATCTATTCATGTAAATCTTCCCCTGCTTCTCCATATTCTTCATCATTCTTACCAGCAGAGTAGAATTCCAGGACATTCAGGGATCCCAATCTGCAGCATTTCTCCAATGCAAAGGCACCACCCCTGTTCCGGCAAAAAGTGCTGCCGTGGATATTTTAGGATCTATGAAGACTTCTTTTCTGGTCACTGATCTCCTTGGGGTATGTGTCCAAGGGGTTTCTTTTCATTTCTTTTTGTATTATTTGCACAGCACAAGTCACAAAGTTGACTGGAGGTCACCTGCCCTGTTGCCTGCTCCAAGGCCAAGCAGCTGGACTGGGCATACACAGTGCTGGTTACAACTCTCAGTCTCTCAGTCTACCTAAGAAGTACAGGAGCCAGAGGAAAAAGGCAATGCCTCCAGCACCAGAAGGGACAGAGCTTCATTTCCTCCAGGATATCGAAGAAACAGACATCTCTCACTTCTCTTGGTTCCCAGGCGACTTCCCTGTGGGTCTTTTTCCTCCTTCTCCAGAAAATGAGAAGTTGCTTAGTTCTGGCAGCAAGCCCAGACCCAGTTTGGCTCTGTCCAACCTCCAGAGAAACTAGGTATTTTCCGATGTGTGGCCGGGTTTCCCCGTCTTTGGGAATTGTGTGAACTGAGCTAACCCAGAAGGCAAAGATAACTTGGGGGGGGGGGGCGGGGGGGACGGTCCTACAGTCTCTTGAAGAGGAAGCTTTGTCACCTTCTCTCAATGAATAACCCCATTCTTGAAGGTACTATGGGTGGGAACTTTTGTCACAGTAACCCTCAAACATCTGTTAAGGTCTCATAGTATAGCCTGATACAAACTTCCTAGACCCTTGGCATCAGGGCAAGGTTGTTTGTACCATGGAAAAATTGTTGAGAGGCTTTCTTATTTCTTTAAGTCTCTTCCATAACTATTCGGAGGAACTTCATTTCTAGGTGTTATAAATCATAGCATGCCCCACTCCCCGTCACATCGCCCTGTGCTACACAATTCCAATTTATCTCAGATTATTCTCAAATTGAGTCTTCACCCTTTCCCTCATTCTTCAAAATGGTTCATTGGAATAAGGAAAAGATGACTCTGGGCTTAGTTCTTGTTTTCAAAGACTTGAGCCAGAAAATAGGCATAAAAACAAAAGATTCACCCAGAGATAATGCTAATTTTTATACAACAGTAGCCCAATTCCAGTGACAACTTTTAATTAACAAGGAAATGAATTGTGGCGGTGATGATAGACACAGTTCAGTATTAAAGTTACTTGTTCCAAGGATTTTTATAGGCAGCAACAAAACGTGGTCATGGAAAGTGCCATGATGTTAATAAGAGAAAGCAAATTCAGATTATATTTCTTTTTGTTTTAATTTTTTCTCAATTCATTTATTTCTTTTTAGTTTTCAACATTCACTTTCACAAGATTTTAAGTTCCAAATTTTCTCCCCATCTCTCCCCTCCCTCACCCCAAGATGGCATGCATTCTTCTGATTACCCTTTCCCCCAATCTGCCCCCTTCTACCAACCCCCTCTTCTCTTTTCTTGTAGGGCAAGATCAATGTCTATATGCTATTGCCTTGTATATCTTATTTCAGATTGTGTTTCTTAAAAGTTCCCTTTTCCTTCAGTGTTCAACTGATTAGCTCCCAGCATCACACAATAAAGTTGAACTACTCTTCCTGGAAAGAAGAACCTTGCCGAAGAAAGTTTATATTTTCAAACAAGTGGTTGTGACTTGGGACTTGTTTGTCAGCATAATTATTCACAAAAGTGCCAATGAGCTTTTTTTATCAGGCAACTGTAACATACACGGCGTAATCCGACACAACCATTTTTAATGAAGTGAAAAGTAATCAACGGAACAAAAAGCAGTCAAAACCAAAAAAGATCTTTTCCATTGGAAATGGGTTCGGATGAGCAAAGGTGGTGCAGCAGGGTGGAAATTCTCAGCAAGGAGCCGGGTGTTGGCACGTTAGGTGCTGACTAAGCAGTCCCTGCCCGTGCAGACCTTACATTATGTAGAAAGAAGGGGAATCTGAAGTCTGAAGATAGTGTTCAGATCTGAGCTGTGGGAGCAGGGGCCAGTCAGGCCATCTCTTGGAGCCCAGTTTTCTCATATGAAAATGAGGATACAATAAATACTTCCCTGTGTGACTGTGAGGAAAGCATCTTGGAAACTATAGAAATGGGAGTTGTTGCTATTAGAGAGGGTGGGGGATGGAGGTAAATGACCAAGCCTCTGTATGGAGAAGGGAACATGGCCCATCCTCCTGAGGCAAAGCCAGCTTGTGCCGTTTTCAGAGAGGATTTGGAAGGCTGGGGCTGCACTGAGTTGCTGGCTGCCATCCAAAGACATCAGTGTTGTAATTGGCTGCCATCAAGCAGACCAGCACTGCCCAGGGCTTGTCAGGAGGTGCATGAATATACCTTTCCTGATCTGAAACAGAGAAGACCTTGAGCTTTCTCACCCAAGATGGGGTGCTGAAGATGACACAGACCCAATTTTGGGGTTCTTCAGCAAAGGGAACTGGAGAAGATGCAGAGAAAGGGACAGAAATGAAAGAGCTCCAGGGAAGAGACTGAAAGAAGAAGGCTTGGGACTCAGCAGAGAGCAGAGCAGAATCCAGAATAGAGCAAACAGGGCAGGAAGGAGCCAGATTGGCTTCACAACAATCTGCATGGCACATAATGCAAAGATTGCTATTTGCATTTTGCAGAAGGGGAAACTGAGGTTCCGAGGTGGAGTTTCCTGCTCACACAGCTATGAAGAGTCAACAGTATAATAAAATCCCCAAAAGCAGTCATTGCGGCCTTTTTTAAAATGTTTGTATCCCCAATGCCTCAAACAAGCCCTGACCCTGCCTGGCTGGTTGATTTTTTGAACGTAAGTGTGTTGGATTTTCCATTTATCCCTATTCTATTCTACTAGCCCCTGCTGCATTGGAAGTGATCCCAATTCTCCAATAACAACTTCGGCCACCATTATTCTGGTGGCTGGACACTGGCAATGCCCTTTCCAAAGCATTCTCTCGCTAGCCTTTCACAACAACCTTAGGACACAGGTGACAAAGGAGGATGATCAGGCCCTTTTCCATATGAGCAGACCTCTGTCTGCTCAGAGACTAGTTACACAGCTTGTTGGAAGAGATGGGATTTGGACTCAGGGCTCTCCTCACTCTACTAAGCTCTTCTGCCAGCAGAGCATACAAAGCTGGAGTAGTGTCAGGCATGGGCCTTTGGCAGGATGGATGGTATTTGTCCAAAGACCTGCCCAGCTAAGTGTGATGAAACCACAGCATGGGGGTATCTGGCCTTATCTACTGAGGCACAGAGAGGCTAGGGGCTGCATGGAAGGAGGTACCCACAGTGATCGTGGTATCATCCAGTCTGGGCTGTAGAACTAGAATGGAGCTCAGAAGCCATTTGTCCATCCCTGCTCCATTTTACAGGTGAGGAAACTGAGGCCCACGTAGGGAAGTGACTTGCTTAGGCTGATGCAGTTAGTGTAGGGAGCAGCCTTTGACTCAAGTGCTCAGATTCCACAACCTGTGCTCTTTCTACTGTGCCATAAATCACAGATACATCAGATACCGAGGAAGCAAATGTTGTTGAATTCATGGTCTTTTCCTACTACCCTTAACTTCCTGTTACTGTCAGGGCATGGCCATTCCTCTAGACACAGATCCCCAAGCTTCCATACCACCCTTGGCTCCTCACTTTTACTAGCCCCAAACATCCAAGTAGCTGCCAATCTTCTTTCCATCTCTCCAGTATCTCTCAGACACATATGTCTCCTCTCCACTCGAGAAGCTCCCACCTAGCTCAAGCCCTCATCACTACCTGGCTGCACCTTTCCAGTGCCACCTAGTCTCCCTGACCGTCCATATTCCAATTCAGCCTCCATGCAGTCGGCAAAGTGATTTTCCTGCAGGGCAGCTTTGACAATATGCCACCCTCACTCAATAAATTTCAATGGCTCCCTACTACCTCTAGGATCAAACATAAAATCCTCTACTTGGCATTTAATACTCTTTGCAACCTAGCCCTTCTGCACCCTTCCAATCCACTTATATAAGCATACATGTATGAGTGTGTATGCACACAGATGAACACATTTTGAGTCAGAGGGTCACAGGACCTAGATCCAGAAGGGACCTTAAGGTCACTTAACCCAGTTTCCTCATTTTACAAATGAGGAAACCGAGGCTCAGAAATGGGAAGTTACTTGCTCAAGAGCACAAAGGTATTAAGGAAGTAACTGAATTCACCTCTCAAAACCTATTTCCTCATCAGTGAAGTGGGAGTGAGACTAGATTTGTCCTCCAGCATTGATGTGGTCACAGTTCTGTCCCATTCATTGTCTTTGTAAATTGGGAGAAAAGGATAGAAGCCATCAAGAGATGGAGCCCAGCTCATCATACGGAAAGCCTTTCTAGTAATGAGACATCCAGAAGCTGAGCGGACCAACTTAATTGACAAACATTTAGTGCCTGCTGTGTGCCAGGCCCTGGACCAGTCTTAGATCTAGAAATGCAAAGCCACCAAGGGTCTAATGTAACTGTAGAGTCTAATGGCTTCTTCTCAATCCTCCTCCTCCTCCATCTCTCTCCTGCCTGTGACTGTCCTCTCTTCCTGGAAGTACTCTCTTGTCTTGGCTTCCAGGCCCCTGCTTCTCCTCCTCAGTCTTGTTTTTGGGCTCCTTGTCCATAGCATGCCCCCTAACTGCAGATATTCCCTAAGGTCCTGTCCCGAGCCTTGTCTCTTCCCCATCTGCACTTGTTCCTGGTTACCTCATCAGCTCCCAAGAGTATAATTTCTCCAAAGGTGATATCCAGAACTACATATCCAATTCCAGTCTCTCCCCTGACCTTTGGTCCCATTATCACCAACTGCTGATTGGACATTTCAAACTAGAGGTCCGAGAGACATCTCAGCCTCACTGTCTAAAACAGAACTTATCGCCTTTCTCTCCAAACCCTTCCCTATTTCTGTGGAAGTCATCCATCTCCTTACAGCCTCTCCAGCCTGCAGTAACATCTCCACTCCTCCCCCTCCCTTGCCCCCCAGAGCCAATAAGATCTTACCATTACTACCTCCACATCTCCTCACCCAGCCTCCACCATATGTCAGGACTCCACACTGTCTAGCCTGGACAATTGCAAAGCTCTCTTAATTGCCCCTTCTCCCTCAAATCTCTCCTACTCCAATCCATCACCCACAAAGGGATTTTGAGTGCCCTCGTGGAGAATGTGGTGCTTCAGCTCTGTCTTGAAGGAAGAGAGAGGGAATGTATGCTGTGGAGATGATGAGAGAGTACATTCCAGGCAGGGGAGACTGCCAGGGCAAAGACCCAGAGGATGAGGGTTGGAATGTCATGTGTGAGTCACAGATAGAAGGTCAGTTAGCTTGGATTGAAGGGTGAGGAGAGCAATGTCCAATGAGGATGGAAAGATAGGGCTGGGCTGGGCTGGGCAGAAGCCAACTACATCAAAGTGTTTGTATTTTGATATAGAAGCAATAGAGGATAACTGGAGTGTGTTGAGTAGGGGTTCGACGTGATCAGATTTGTACCTTTGGAAATTGTAGAGGCTGGACTGGGGTGGAAGGGAGACTGAGTGGCCTGAGTATCGGCAAGATTTTTCTTCATTAGGGAAGAGCATGAATGGACCCTCCCTGGCCTGTGGGAGGGGAAGAGTTTGTGTGTACCATTGAGGAAAGACTTATTCAAATGCTCAGGCTTTAAGCCCTAGAGACTCCTCAGCAAGAGCAGAAATAGTCCAGGGACTGTGAGAGTCCGCCTTCCCAGAGAAGGCTCCTTGCCAGGATAGGGGTAGAGGGCATTCCTGCCAGAGCAGGACCTGGGGCCCCTTCAGAGCTGGATTCCCTCTATCTCTGAAGGTCCATCCATCAGACCAAGGGCTCCCTGAGGGCAGGGACTAGGCCTCTTCTCCCTCTCTCACTAGTGTTGAGTTGGGCTTTGTCTTGCAGCTGGTGGTTCTGAGGTTTTGTATGGAGGGTGGGGACACTCCTTCCCAGAGTCTTCCCTCATCTCTGGTCTGACCTAGGGGAAATGGAAGGCCCAGGTAGGCCAGGCTTCCCTCCAGCTAGCTCTGGTGAGGGTAGTGGTGGGACTGAGCAAACCAGGGCCTCTTCTCAGATCTACCCTCTGCCTCCCCTCCCCCACCATGCCCCCAATCCTTAGAGCAAGATACTTAGTCTTTTTGTGTGATCAAAGGGACAGAGGATTATGACAGAAAGTGGTTATGTTTAAAATATAATTACATTGAAATAGCTATCAAAATATCTTTTAAAAGTCCATGCACTCCAGGATAATAATCCCTTTCTTGGGGTCTCCACTTTAGCCAGGATTACCTGTGGACAAGGATGGGAAGTAAGTCACTTGAGCCAGAAACCCTGAGATTCTGAGTCATTACTTCTGCCTCCAATGGCTTCCAAGGTGGCAAAGTAAGGCAGAGACAGGAGAGAGGCAGAGACAGGAGAGAGGGAGAGACAGGAGAGAGGCAGAGACAGGAGAGAGGCAGAGACAGGAGAGAGGCAGAGACAGGAGAGAGGCAGAAACAGGAGAGAAGCAGAGACCAGAGGAAGAGGCAGAGGAGACAGGAGAGAGGGAGAGACAGGAGAGAGGGAGAGACAGGAGAGAGGCAGAGACAGGAGAGAGGCAGAGACAGGAGAGAGGCAGAAACAGGAGAGAAGCAGAGACCAGAGGAATAGGCAGAGGAGACAGGAGAGAGGGAGAGACAGGAGAGAGGGAGAAAGAGGAAAGGGCAGAGGAGAGCCAGAGCCAGAGACGGGGCAATGAGAGACTGACAACTCCCAGGGCTCAGGCCTGGGCTTTGCTTTCCCCTCTAGCTCAGCTTTATTTGCATTGGCAGGAAGAAGGGACTAGATCTGCCCTTAATTTGGGGAGAGCAGGTATGCACCACCCCTACCAGCACCTCCTTCCAGAGGCGAGGCCCCGCCAAAGGGATTTGCATACAGAAATCTTTAGGGGACAGATGAGGGAGTGAGCCCAGAAGCCAGCAGCCCCAGGTGCTAAGCTCCTTGGCCAATGCACGCTATCAGCAGTAACCTCAGGTCCCTGCCTAGGAATCTCACCCCCAGGAGAGAAGGCTGACCATGTGACTTCCTCAGAGATAAGATTTAGGATCCTCACTGGAGAATGGAAAGGACTTTAGGGGCATCTAGTCCAACCCCCTCATTTTTCATGGGAGGAAACTGAGGCACATCCTTAGGAATCAGGCTCATTGCTGCCTCTGCTCCTTGGTTCATGAGCCTGCCCACCACAATACCTTTATCTAGATAGATACTGTTTATGCATTAAGTGCGTATTTCAGAAAGATTTCCCTGTCTGTTCCAACTCTGAGGGTCTCCTCTGCCAGGAGACCCTTCAGGGGCAGGCTGCATGGATCCTGGGCTGTCCAGAGCACATGGGCTCTCCCATGGCAGCTTGCCCAAGGCCTAGGAGGAAGTAAATCCCAGAAGGGGTTAAGTGAGTCACTCTCCCAGGGGAAGCTTCTAAAACTAACTCCCAGGGGGTTGGCTGACAGTCTTGCGGTAACTGGGGAATCCCACCTGATCCCCCTTCTTCCTCTTCCTGTGCCTTCCCATCCTCTGGCCTCTGGACCTGGTCTGGACATAGTCCAGCTTGTTGCTGAAAAGAGGTGTTATGAAAATGAAATTTCACAACTTGAAGCTGGGGGCAGGGGATTAAAATTTCCCCGTTCTTGAAATACTTGTTGGTGTTTGTAACACCACCTGCCCCTTTCCCCACAAATATGTGTCTTCATTAGTGGAGGTGGAAAAAGGAGGGGGCAAACCTGGCTGGGAGGGGCCAAAATCCAAGTCTCATCCTGGTCATGGTCAGGATGAGCGGATCTCTCCCCGAATTCCATTACCAGCTGGGTCCCTCCTAGCTAGGGCCCCAGGAGCCTAAGTTTCCTCTTCTCTTAAATATACCCCACTAACCAATCAAAAAGTCCCTTCCTGCTCACAAGCAGCTGAAAAACTCTCAAGGGTGGAAGACTATGGCTTATAAAGGGTCAAAGCTGTCCTCTATAGGAAAGAACTCTCGGGGAAGGGGGGGCGGAAGTCGAGAACAGAGGTGGAAGAAAGTATTAGGGGGGCAGAAGGACCATCCTCTGACCACTCCCATAAGGACTCCCTACTCACTGGGGTGGAGGAGGGGACCTCCAAGGAGACTAGCCTGTACTCAATACTCTGGCCTCAGCACTAGAAGTGACCCTCCAAAGCCAAGCTGGGCTAGACATGAGAGTCTAGCCTTGTCATGTGGCCTGAGTCTGTTCAGATGTGCTATTACCCCCAACCCTCCACAGTGTCCATTATTTCCCATGCTCTGGCTGTGATCATGGGGTGCATACCCAATACAAGGGAGGCACAGAGGCTGCCAAAGGTGAGGGAAGGAGGAGGGAGCCAAGGGGCCTGAGCCCCAAATGGGAAATCTTACGGTGGGAGAAGGGCTGCAAACCAGTTTCATGCCAATAGATGGTAGGGGTGGGGTTGAGAACTAGGAAAAGGGGAGTGGCAGGAGGCAGGAAACACAAGACAGCGAAACTTGGACCCAGGGGAAGCTTTTGGGAGCTTCCAGGCCAGGTTCAGAGGGGGCCAAGAAAAGGCTAGGTGGAAACAAACATCTGAGATCACGCCTTAAAGATGAGATGCCCCAGTCTCTCTGTGTTCAGCCCACGAAAGCAGTTTATTACAGTACAGCTAAGGGGGCCCATTAGCACACCCTGTGAAAAAACTTCCCTCAGCAAAATCATCATAGCAGCCAAACAAGAGCAGCAGTGGGGCAAAAGCCCCCAACTGTCCTCTTAGCCCCCCTTAGTCTTGCTTAACTCTTCTTTGCAAATCTTGCTGAAAAACTGCCTGGCCCCATACTGTCCACTGACTCCTTGGTTATGGCCATGCGGAGTTCTTAGGATGGCTGGACCTCCATACCCCATCCCAGGAGGCCAGAGGAGGCAGCCAAACTGGACTGAAGTAGAGCTCCTTGAGTGCTGGCTGGCTTGGACTTTAGGTCCTGGGTGGGCACTGCCCAACTCCCTATGCCTGAGCAAGGTGAAGCCTGTTGTCCCCCTCTGGGGAGGGAACATGCCCTTCCTGGACACCCTGCCAACTGTCAGTCCCCTCCACAAGCAGGCCCAGCTTTGTTTGGGGGTCCTGAAGTCAAGAGGAGAAAAAGCTAAGTTCATCCTGCCCAGAAAAGGCCAGGACACAGCAACCTGTGTGAGGACATGGCCAGTGGCCTGACACACAGCAGGCAGGAGGGAAGTTGTCTAGAAATAATGAAAACTTCTTAAAATTGACCCCAGTTGGCTTGGGCTGGAAAAAAAAAACTGTTTCTGGAAGATTTAGATCAATCACAGATGATTACAGCAGACACACTACCAAGAAGGCCACTGAGACCCATCCAGGGCCCCTCCTGGGCAGCCTCTGGAGTTGTGCTTAGTAATGATGGCACCGGCTCCATGTGGGATGGAAGGTCAGCACCAAGGCTGCGAAAGGAGGGTCATTGGCATGACTCACAGTTAAGGTTGCCTTGAGGTACATGTGGTCATTTAAGGCTCACAGATGTGTAGGGCTCTTTCCACTCAGGTCCTCGAATGACTCCTCCGTGATCCTTTCCATCCTATCTCTCCTAGGCCCCTGTCAGATTCCCAGCAGACATCTTGCTTCCCTGTCGATCTGGTCTCATTATCCTCCAAACATTCCCTGTTCATTCCTGCTCTTTGTGCCTTTACTAACACTTCCCCCTATTTTCCTTTCTGTGCCCCAGCCTCAGTGCCAATCCGTGCTGCTCTCCTGGGAAGCCTTCCCTGACTACCCCAGCCCCCGACCTCTCAGAGCTCCTCCAGCAGCAGCCAACTAGCCATGGCCACCACTTGTGATCGCGTCCTCTTTGGAACATTCTCAAGCTGCTTGCTGTCTGCTAGTCTTTTTTTGCTAGCTAGACTGGAGGTTGTGGAGGGCAGGGGGTTCTTGCTTCACAGTGCAGTCATTCATTCCCTTCACAGGGTCACTAAGTCAGCAGGCTTGTGTAAGGCCAGAGCTGAAAGGGACCCCAGAGGTCACCTACTCCAAGTCCTCCCGATTTACGATCGATCCACAAGCAAATTTTGAAGCCCTTCTTATGTGTTGCACACTGGGGAATGCACAGACAAAAAGTGAGACAGGTCCCTGCTATTGACGATCTAACATTCTTCTGTTGAAGAAAGGAACTCCAAAGAGAGAAACACAATGACTTGGCCACAGTCATTCTTCAGGCTAGTGTTTGGAGCTAGGACCAGAGTTCAGATCTCTCCCTCTTCATTCAAGTCCCAGTGTTTTCCCATGATACCACACTGCCCATTTGACTTCAGTGAAGACCTTCTTCAACCCCCCTTTGCCACTTGTCTCTACAGCTGTTCTTCACCTGTGGCCCACATTCTATTGGGCACCTTAGTAAGGACAAATGACAGGCTTCCCTTGGGCTCATGGAAGCTGGGGCTTCCCTGGGGCACAGACCACCATCTTGGGTCAAGGCCACTTGGTAATACTGAGAGATGGAGGGTTCACCCCCCTGGGAGGTCTTTGAATGGAGACTGAATAACCATGAGTTGGGTGAGTTGCAGAAGACATTCTTGGGTTTTACAGTTACGTGTAAAACGTAACCACGTGACCCTAGAGGTTCCTTCTTGGTCTTTTCTATTTTCTGGGCAGTCATGGACCATAGCCAGGGCAGCTAGGTGACTCAGTGGATAGGGTGCTGGGTCTGGAGTCAGTTCAAATCCAGCCTCAGACACTTACTAGCTATGTGACCTTGGGCAAGTCACTTGACCCTGTTTGCCTCGGTTTCCTCATCTGTAAAATGAGCTGGAGAAGGAAATGACAAACTACTATAATGGCTTTGCCAAGAAAAGCCTAAATGGGGTCATGGAGGGTTGGACACAACTGAAATGACTCCATGGAACCCTCCTGTTCTTGACTCTGACCTCCAGTCACTGCTGGACCACAAGCTGCACCGTGGCAACAAGCGCTTAGTCTACTCAGTCATGCCCAGCTGGTGCCATCTTTGTACTGGATCAAATGGTCTGATCCACATTCCCATAAGTGCATGGGAGGGCCACTGCTTTGTTATTGGCCGAGAATATGAGACATGGGAAGGGATGTTGCCGTACTGTGGTCTATAGTATGGAATAGGGCAGAACACCCTGTTTCATGTATTTTTCTTGCCTTTTGGGAAGAACAAAGGCTCAACCACAGGGGCTGGTTGTCCCTGGGAAGCCTGGAAGTGGCAGGTGGTTTTGTTCACCAATGCCCAGCCTCTTCAAACTGAAGCCCGGATCTCCCACATTGAAGATGCTATTTCTGGCCGATACCAGAAGGATATCAGACTCATTATGAAGTGAGAAAAAAAAGCAGCTACCCTGGCCTTGGAAATCCTTAAAGAGCCAATGATCTACCAGATAGAAAAGAAGACTTTAAGGCAGAAGAAACCCTGATGCAGAATGCAAAGTAGGCTCTAACATTGTTGCTTTCTAGAAAGGAGTCTGTCTTTTGATTTTGATGATTCAAGTCTCTCCAAGATGGTTCTTGTAAGACAAGGACCTTATAGCCTACAGACCATTTCCATCCTCTCACAGCCCTCCCTCCACATGCCTGTACCCTTGGTCCAATTGAAGCATCTCAGAATGCTGGGGCTTGGAGGGACATCACTGATCCCCTCAGTCCAAGGTTACATAGCTAGTAGGTGCCTGAGCCTTGAACCCCAGGCCTTCCTGTGCTCTCTCCACTCTCCCTCACTGAGAAAACATATGTGCCTGCTCCTGGTGCACCCCTGCTCTCATATTTCCATGTCTTGTGCCCTTCTCCTCTGGACCCTGGGCATATCCCCCAAAGCTGGCTTTCTTCTGTCTCTGTATCCTGAGGGGCTAGCATGATGCATGGGCACATAGCTGGTGCTTTGTCAGTGTTCACTAGGTTGACTTGGTAAGACTCCGAATAAAAGAGTTCTGAGTTCAAGTGTTTCTGAGGCCCCTGCTCCCCTCCCTTATAAAGGCAGCCACTTTCACCTTCATCAGTCCCATCTGGAAAGCAGAATCTAGTCCTTCCCTTGTTCCCAGGATCTGCTGAGGTCTTGAGTGTATGTAGTGAGTGACAAGAACAGTTCCTGGGGGTCATGCCTCCTCAGGGCTCTCTGGAGGTCCAGCCCCTTCCTCTCTTAGAGCCCCAGCATGACCTCCCTCTTAGGATTGCAGTGAAGAACGTGCTTTGGAAGCTTAAAGCACTAGGCAGACATGAGCTGCTTTGGCTCCAGAACCCCCAGGGCTATGGTGAGCCTCTCATCACTTCCTGTGGCTCTCCGATGGCCTGCAGGTTCCAGCGTCCCCAAGTGCTGTATTTGTTTTGTTCTACTGTGCTTTTAACATCATACTGTGCCTTTCTGAGCTCTTCTAACTGCCAAGACCACGACACGATGGACAAGTCCAGTAGGAACAAGTCCAGAAAGTCCAGCTGCTGTTGTCCCATTTTCAAGCACAGCCTTACTCATCTATCTTGGTGGCGACCTGCAGAAAACCCCCAGCCAGGTGCAAAGCCAAACCCCTGCTCCAGCCCCCTCCTCACTCCTGGTGCCTAAATTCAGCACAAGACCCTAAATTTAGAAAGGGCTTCTGAAATTCAGCTTGTGAATAGCACCCGGCTCCAGGAAATTCAGGCCTCACCCATCAAGCAAAAGCCACCCCAGGAACAAGAGGTTTTGAGGCGCCAAGGCAGGAAAGCCTGGTCAGTGGGCCTGGACACTCAGACCAGAAGACCTTTGAGAAGACGTTTGAGCAAAAGACCCAGCTCCCCAAAAGTCTGCAGAGCAGAACAAACAGGTGCTGGTTGCCCTTTCCCTTTATTAAAAAAAGGAAAGCTATAAGCTTAGTGCATGATCCTTACTGTCCTAATAATCCAGGCAGTGGTGCCCCATCCCTCCCCCCCCATTACTGGGGGTCCTGCCTCAAGTCCTTCAGCAGGCAGACCACCCATCAATATTTCTGCGGCCGGGATTCACAGGGACTCCCCAAAGCCTGCCATCTCACTGAAAGGTTGTCATGGGGGTGGGGCAATCTGGTCCTCCCATTGCCCCTGATTCAGACAGTACAAACCAGGTGTTGGCACCCTTCATCAGCCTCCTGCCAGCCCTAAGTCAGGGAAACCCAGACAATCATGCAGACACTTACTTAGAGAGTATGAGAAAGAAGAACTTACCTCTGAACAGGCAAAACCACATTCTGCAATCTGGGAGATAGTCTGCCCCTCACGGGTCCCCCAGACCAGGGTTAGAAAAATGATGGTATTTCCTGAAAGCATCTCTGGGGCTCTGGGGAGCCTGGGAGAGTCTCGTGGAGGCTGGCCTCTCTACTTCCTTGCTGAGATACTGCCAGTCCTGCCCCACTATAAATAGGGCAGAGATTCCACATTTGACTCTTCGTGGGGGCGGGGAAGAGAAGGATGTGTGCTGATTTGTCAAAACTCCTTTAGGATTTAAAGACACCAATTCTCCTAAGAAGCAGTTAGTAACTGCAATTTCATCAATTCACAGAAAGTTAGAACCACAAAGAACATCTAGTCCAATGACCCCATTTCGGAGAAGGGGTTCACCTGAGGTCACACAGTGAAGATCCAATCAGACAGCATATGAAAAATGGCTTTAGAAACCATGAAGTAGCCTGAGAATTTGAGGTGTGGTTACACACAATAGATCCTTCAGGTTGCTTTCTGGATAGGACGATTTCTCAAAAAACCCTTCCAGGTCCAGGATCCTACAACTACCCTCTGTATTTTGTCCTTGAGTCATATCAGTCGTATCCAACTCTTTGTGACCCCATCAGAGGTTTTCTTGGCAAAGATACCAGAGTGGTTTGCCGTTTCCTTCTTGAGCTCACTTCACAGATGAGAAAATTGAGGCAAACAGGGGGAAGTGACTTGCCCAGGATCACACAGCTAGTAAGTGTCTGTGGCCAGATTTGAACTCAGAAAGATGAATCTTCCTGATTTCAAGCCCGGCGCTCTATGAACTATGGCGCCCTCTAGTTGCCCCGACCCTCTGTAGTTACAATTCCCTAATCTCCAGATCTCCAACTCCTCTTTCATACATCACTGCCCGATCCCTCACTTTCCTGCTCAAAGAACATCACTGAGTCCTTATTGCCTACGGATGGGAATGGTCCCACCTCTGTACAAGCTGCATCTCCAGGCTGCAACAGACTCTCCTTTAGGGTCTGACCCAGGCGACATCTCCTCTTTCTGGAAGACAACGCCACGCCCACCCCATCCCGGGTCCTTCCTACCTCCTGACTCCCTAATGCCTTGCTCCTCCTTTGGGATGACAAGCTCTGTGTTCCTACCCCAGAGCAGTGTTTTCTAAGCTATCAGGACTCTCTGCCTCCGCAGGTACAATCCTTTCACATCTCCATCCTGGGCAATTCTGATCTGTCGTTCCCTATGTCCTCCATAACGTTCCCACCCCATGGGTTGGAGGTGCTTAGTTAAGGCTTGTTGGATGGCTGAATAGACCCCGGATCCTTTTGGAGGACCAGTCAGATTTCTTGTAGCGCTCATACATTCTGGGGATCGGCAGAGAGATTCCCTGCAGTTGTCCCCATCTTGTCCCATATTCTAGTCTGTGGCGACAGTGTCAGGGGATGCCTCAGCGTTATCCCCTCTTAAGAGGTCAGAGAGGCAGCCGCCCACACATGCCCCTTACCTCTCTCTAAAAGCCTGCTACACAGATGGACCAAGTAGGAAGTAATCGAAGCTGGTTCCTCATCTCCGTCTCCACTTTCCTCTCCCCACCCTCCAGGACCTCCCCTGCTCCAGGGAGGAAGTCGGGCTGAGATCGCAGCCAAACCAAATCTTTGAAAGCTGACGGATGGGGCAAGTTGAAACAGAATAGAAGCGTGGCATTGAATTTGCATGACTAATTCCTGGGGGAATTCCTCCAGGAGACGCCAACCACAATCCTTCATCCTCCTGAAGGAAGCCTTCAGTTCTGGGAAGCGGGAAAAGGAGACCCTTCATATACACCCAGAGGCTAGTAATGCAGCTTTGTAGCAACTCACAGATTTAGGACAAGCACAAAGCCAAACGAAGTGGATCATGCTACCTCGGGGGCCCAGTTAGACCAAGACCAGGGTCGCCATGTGAGCTCAGGGCTAGAATCCTTGAGGAAAGCAGCCTGGGAATTAGCTGTAATAGTTCCACAGACTCAGTGGGCAACAATGGAGTCAAGTGGCCATTTGGCCACTGCTGGTTGGCCATATGCTAAATGACAGTTCAGTCAGCCAATGACAGGAGACTCAGACATGATGGATGGCTGGATGAATGGAGGGAGGGACCTTCCTCACCCCTCACACTGAGAAAGGTGCCAAATGAGCTTCTTTTTCCCTAACACAAAAGTGGACACCCACAAGGCTAAACACCTCCCCGAGTGACTTTAGGAGCAAAGAGGGGAGGGCACGCACTGCTTCACCTGGTCCTGGCTAATTACCCACGTGTGGTTACGGCTCCATGTGAGAGATTTTAGGACCTCATTAGCAATCAGACCCCCTGCTCTTATGCCTGGGATGGCAGAAACAACCCCAGCTTCTGTCAGGACCCTGGGCTCCTGCTTCTGGCTTCTTTCTCCTACAATTTACTTTGCCTCAAATGCTGGGAGGATGTACAGTTAGGAGGGGTTTCTGCTTTCAAAGTCATCCGTGCCTTACCAACAGTCCCATCTCTATGGTGCTCTGCAGTTTCCTAGTGCCTTCCTCACAGTGGTCCTGCCAGCGAGGGAGTGCCAGGCTCTCCACACTCTTCCTGACCAGATTATCTGGGTCACTCATTCTCAGGTGCTCTTCTAGGCCACAGATACCCTTTCCTTTTCTCTTGAGACCATTTATTTTGCTTAGTACAAGGCAAGGGGCTTGTAGTGAGGATAGAGAGGACACAAGCTAAACCAGATCTTTCCCCCCATCTCAGTCAGGACAGCCTGACAAGGTCAATGACTGCAATGGTAGAATCCAAGAGAGCATGAATTCAATCATGGTTACTGATACAAAGAGCTAGGTGTTCCCCAGACTCCCTGGGGAGGAATGAAGAAGATTTGCCAATGGTCTCCTTCATGGGAGTCAATCCCGGATCCCTCGCCACCCTGAAAGCCTCTAGTGCAGGACCAGAAGTCAGTCATTAGGAACTCCAAGGCAGACATTACTTTCATTCCACTTGGCCAGGTTATAAATGAATTCTGAATTGAGAAACCTCACAACTTAGTGTTTTCATTCTATAAAGGAGAGAAAGGGGATGGAAAGAAGCTTGTATCCAACTACTGTTGGCTCAAAAGTGTCCTCTCCTAGGTTGCCAAGCAGATGCTGTCTCTGTCAGAATCCAAGGTAGATATCAGCTTTGCTACTTTGGATGACAGTCTCTCAATCATTCAGAGTAACTTGAGTGTGAACTCATAGGACCAGAGATTTACAGATGGCTGCGACCTTGGAGATTGGCACAGAAGAGTTAAATGCCAGCCTGGGAGGTGAACCCAGGTCTTCCTCCAAAGCTCTATGTGTTCTCCCTGAGGAAGTAGTCTGTTCATGCCAGTCATTGTCATACTTAGCCCTAAGGAATGAGATCCAAGATGGGAGAAGCCCAACCCTGCCGGCTCATTTTTTTCAAAAGTGGGGAAACCAAACAGACTCCCTGATCTCCCTGATCTCTGCTGCCCTCTGGCTTTTAAATCAGGGCCAGGGCAATGTAAGCAGGAAAAAAATCACACACAGTCCCACAACATGGAAGGTCAGAACTAGAAGGGGTCCTACATCAGCCAACAGCTAAATTTGATAGAGAAACCTGTAAAATGCTGTACAGATGTTATCTCACTGGATCCCTACAATAGCCTTATGTGCTGAGTGCTATTATCATCCCCATTTAGAGATGGGGAAACTGAGGTTGAGTGAAGTGACTTCCCCAGGGTCCACACCCAGTAAGTATCTAAGGCAAGATTCACCCCTAAGCCCAGCCCTCTCCATGGTACCACTAAGCTGTCCAATGAACAGCAAAGGAGCAGTTGTCCCCAAACCAATCAGGAAGGGGGCACTCTGAAGAAGTCCAGAACTTGAGTCCAGGCCCCAGAAAAGTCTGGTTGGTGGCAAAGCTATTCCTCCCCCCAAGGACATTTTTCTAGCATTTGGCTGGAAAATGAGTTGCAACTCATTAGAACCTACTTGGACTCCTTCAAGAGCTAAATAACCATGTGGACAAGCTAGATGAACCTGCAGAGGACATCTCTCAATGCCATTGTCCTCGGCAATCCCTTCTTATTCTGCTTTCTGAGTAACATCATCTGTACATCCATCTTTCTGACAACTGGAAAGCCCCTGCTATGATGGCTTTTAGAAGCTGGCCTGGTCCCAAAGTTTCCATCCCCACCCCATCCAAAGTAAACATTTGGATATGAAAAGACCCAAGACAGCAAAACATTGTGATGTGAATTTGGTCATTGAGGGAATGACCTCTGTGGTCCCTTCCACTTCTAAGCCTATGACCCCATGATTCTATTAATGAGGCTGGGGGCTCATTTATTGTCACCTTGAAGTATCACCCAGCAAAGTCAGTCAATTCCAACATCAACAATATTCTCTGCTGGTATCACACCAGTGGGATCCAGGGAAAGCAGAAAGGTGGTGCTTTAAAGCCCATGTCCTGTTGGAGGAAATCCTGTTGGGACAAAGCTACCACTTCCGGGTTGGCTCCTAGGGACCAGCTTAGTGGTGTGCCAAACACTGGACTTGTTTTGTGGCATTCCAGCAGAGTCCAGGCTTCTCCCAAAGCAGTCCATTCTGGGGCTCAGCAGGACAGAAATGCATGGGCTGGTTTTGCTATCCCACCCCATCTGTAAAATGTACTACTGTGAAAAGCACTTCCTTCCCCTGGGATATCTTGAAAAAACTCCGCACACAAGGTTGGTTATTTATATGAATGTTTGGGGTTTTTTTTGCTTGTTTGTTTAAAAAAAACACAATAAATCAGACTGTCCTGGAATCCATTTAGGCTGCTATAAATCTTCTAGGGAGAGTGGGTGTTTCAGAGGTTCCACAGGCTGCCCACCATTCTCTTGGATGCGCCATTCTGGCCATTTAGAGGGACATAGGAACTTCCTTGTAAGATCGTGGCACAAAATGAACTACAACGCTTGCAAGTCTTTTCCATCTGGAACGTTCCTTTGCAAACGAGGCAGGGGGCTTGGATGCTGCTTGGCAAGCCTGCAGAGAGCAAGATGGAAAGCAGCTTGAAAAGCTTTGCAGCAAACCCAGGACAGACAGCCTGAGCTTGTCTGGACAGGATGCCCCAAAGCCAGACTCTCTGCACAACAAACATTAAGCAGACACTCACCATGTATAGGGCTTTGTCCTGGAAGATTAAACATGAAAAATGGAGCTCCTGCCCTCAAAGAGCTTACAATCTAAAAGGAGAGATAGGGCACAGGCACATATGAGAACTCAAATACATCAGCCCACCCCCTGAAACAAGGGCAAAGATGCCTTTAGTCACACCTCCTAAACAGGTGAAGACAGCCTTTCTCCATCCTAGGTTTTAGACCAGGTGGGGGAAAAGTCCTGGAGTTAGAGGGATGCCGCCCAGCAATCATGTTCAGCTTGGCTGAGGCCTCATCTATAAAATATCAAATTGGTTTAAACTCTGGATTTTCTATGAGATTTGTAGCAAGCCATGGTGGAGATCTTTGGGCAAAATTCCTCTATTAGTACCCTAGCAGTATCCCCAGATCAGCTGATGTCTCCATATGGAGAGCCAAGGACTAGATGCAGATCCACGTCTCTCCAGGGAGCCCAACAGAGACCTCCTTAAACCCTCCAAGCTTGAGCCCACTTTCCCCTGGACTCTGTATGTACTAGTAGGCGTGTATGTCACAGGTTTTGGGTTGTTTGTTTGTTTGGGGGGGGGGGCGAGTATTTTGTACCAACTACACCATCTTATTAAATATCCTCTTCCTAAAAGTTAATTAAGTCTAACCAACTAAATTATCACCACATACTCATGTGTATAGTACTACAAAAGATAATTCCATCCTCTCAGGGCCACTCCTAGAACTTCACGTTCTAGGGCGCTGTGTTCATAAGGGTTCATCTAGCTGTGTCTTAGGCCATGTTTGTCAGGGCCAGTAGGAGTTGGAAAAAATCACTGCAGAGCATAAGCTCTGAGGTGGAACATAACAGTGGCAAAGGAGACATAGGAAAGTCTGAGTAGGGAACAAGGAGTGAAGCCCAATGCAACTGAGCAAATACGGCACAGGACTTGGATTCAGAAAGGTCTGGGTCCAAATCCCATTCCAGATACTTGTTGTGTGACTCTAAACACAAGGGGGTTGTACTATAAGGTCTATGATACTAAGATCTTTAGGGTGAACTCATTTTTCCAGAGACAAGGAAGTAGGAGAATTACTTTCCAGGATGCCCTCCCATGGCTTTCCTTCTTGGATCTATCCCCCGTATAAAAAGGGGCCTCTTCTTTCCTTCTTTCTTTCCTTCCTCCCTCCCTCCCTTCCTCCCTCCCTCCCTCCCTTCCTTCATTCCTTTCTTCCTCCCTCCTCTTTCCTTCCTTCCTTCCTTCCTTCCTTCCTTCCTTCCTTCCTTCCTTCCTTCCTTCCTTCCTTCCTTCCTCCCTTCCTTCCTTCTTCTCCCCTCTTCTTTCACAAGTCCTGAGAAGATTCCTAGCCAGGATAAGAATTTCTAGGACCTCAGGTGAAGAGACTACTGTATCTTGGGGGGAAGAGGAATTAGGGGGCAGTGGGCTCTGCTTTGAAAAATTCCTCATGAATAATACAGGGTTTCACTCAGTCAACATTCAAACACAAAACCATGCAATTCTCTCACTGGCCGTGACAGCACTTTGTAGTATTCCTCTCAATGGAAACCACTCTTCCAATGTAGACATTCAAAATGCAATCTAAGTTCAACCCATTCCACAATCCCCATACCACAGTCACCTGTCATGTGCCTCTGACGTCTCCCGAAAGACACTGTTCTAGGTGCGAGGGAGGCACAAAGACAAAAACATGGAAAGAAATCGGCCTTCCTCCAAGTTCGTGACAGGAAGAACTGCAAGTCTTTTTATACAGGAAAGCAAGGCAATTGGGCTGGAGGCAGGATTTGAACCAGCCCAGGGAGACCTTCAGGAGGACTTGGCTCCAGGAAGCCTTAGGTCGCTCATTACAAAAGGAGACAGTGATTGTCTTGACGCTGTTGGAAAAGAGAGACAGAAGCCAACCTTAGGCTTTCTCCTTGTCCCCAGGTCTGGAGATGGGAAGCCCAGGAGGTGGGAGGGAGGGGTGAAGGGTGGAGAAGAGGGAGGGATAAAGGGGGAGAAGGAAGGATGGACAGAGGGAGAGGGTATGGGAAGCTCACTTTACACACCCTGGTCTACAGGGGCTGTTTGCAAGTCAGCGTCGCCCTCTTCTGGGCCAGTGGAGAGTGTGTTGGCCTCCTGTCTTAGAAAGTCCGTTCTCCAGCTTGGGCCTCGGGTTCTTCACCTGTAAAGTGAGGATTTTCAAGTTCTCTTCTAGCCTTGACTCCTCCAAGATCAAGCTTAGTCCTTCCCTTCATCTCCTCCTCGAGCCCTTTCTCTGAATAATGTGAACGGTGGGAGATGGTTGGGGCCTCTTGGTGACATGGTGATTTTTAAGTTGAAACTTCCTCCTAGCTAATCAATGTCTCAGCCTTCCCTTGGACAAGGGCTGAAGCGGCCAGTGATGAAACGCAATGACCACCACTTTTACAAGGGAGTTGTCCAGCCAGTGGCAGCCACCATACCTCCTCTTTGGTGATGGTGAATTTATGTAAGGCTCTTGTCCATGATCACCTGCTGTGCCTAGGAAGGGCCCACAGTAGGACAGGAAGCCAGGGCAAGCCCTCTGAACTATCCTACCTCCGTAATCCCCGAAGACGGGTGGGTGGCTGTTTCAGGCAGACACATGTGTGGGTGATCACTCAGTGGGGTCACTGGCATCCTGCAGGGCTGGGGGGACAATTTCAGGAAGGTCTGGTGATGCTCAGAACCTGTTGTCGGAAAGACGAGAGCCATGTATCCTAGCCTTCAGTTTCCTCAGGGCATCATCGAGCCCATCGACATAGTCACAAAATGAAAGGTACTTAGACGTCTTGATTCCTCTGGCTTCATTCTCTCAGTAGCAGCACGATCAATCAATGTGATCTTCAGTGACTTCAGTAATCACTGATGAAACATCTATTGCCTCCAAGAGCCTGAGGCCAGTACCGGACAGACAAACTCTCACACAATTCTCCGCCTTTACGGAGAAGAAATTCTAGTGCTTGAGGACAGGGAGGTGGACAAGCATAGAAATAACTGTTTCTCTGTATTTCCTTACCTGTGGAATTCATGTACATCCTCTTACCACACAATGGCCCCAACTGGGGTAGGAATTGTATAAGGAATTCCCAATAACAAATTGGGGTGGAATAACCCTGGGAGGTGGATGCTTTTGCTTTTATTATCTCCATTTCATAATTGGGGAAATGAAGGCAAACAGAGGCAAAGTGACTCGCCCAGGGTCACCCAGTTAGTAAGTGTCAAGAGTTCAGATTTGAACTCAAGTATTCCTGACTTGAGTGCATCACCTGGCTGCCTCAATAAACATTTATTAAGCGCCTATTATGTCAGGCATTGTGCTAAGCACTGGGCAATAAAAAGACAGGCAAAAGATAGTCCCTGCTCTCAAGGCATTTTACAATTTAAAAGAAAAAATACAAGACATAAAAAGATGCTGAAAAAATTGGGGATGGGGGTAGGGAAGAAAGGGTACCTCGAGGGGCATAATAAAGTCCTGCAGCTGGATGTAAGATGATGAGATGGACTCCCTAGTTCTCCTCCTTCAGTGAAGGATCTAGGCAGAGGCCTCTGATAGCCACCTTTGAGCCCCTTCAAACAGAGGGAGGGAAGATGCTCCATTCACTCTCTCCTCCCTTAAAATGGTGAGGTTGGCACCATACCACTAACCCTTTGTTTAGAGGGTTTTCATCTCTTTGGTGAATGTGATTCTTAATGTCTCTCGGACCTCTGACAATGCAGGATGAGAAAATTTTCCAGGTGAGGATACCTTCCCTTCCAAAGCAGACCTTATCAGTTATGGCAATCCACTGTGCCTGCTTTGGAGTAAATGAGAGGTGCTGAGGACACCTTTTATACGCCTTCCTCATGAGATTATAGACAGGAAAGCTCTTTGTAAAGGGGAACAGTGTTGTGCAAAGAGGCCTGTGTCAGGCAGTGGGAGCCTTCGTGTCCTCAGAGGTGTGCTTCCCAGGCAGGAGGGTGTGAATATGCATCAGGACTGAGAAGCAACAAGCCCCCAGTGACAGCTTCCCAGGCCCCATTATCTCACTGTGCGTGTCGGCCAAAGTGGCATTTACTCATGAGGAGCCTAGCAAAGGGTCACCATGTCCTTCCTTCCCTCAGGCATCTGGGAATCTGGGAGACTGTGCAAGAGACTCAGATTATCACCTTCTATCCTAATTCTTTTATTCAACTACAAAAAGCAGATGTGTTATCCACCTGGGCAATAGAGTCTGTAAAAGAATACTGGCTGGCTACTGACTTGTCCCAGGACTCCTTCTCTAAGAACCTTGATGAAAAAATAGAGCCCCAAGATAAGATGAGGTTTTCAGATAATGATGCTGCCACTTGTAGAATCCTCTAGAATTTACACAGGGATCCCACCATGCTGGCACATGGCATCAGACCCTCTGGGCTCTGACCCTTCAAGCTCAGGGGGCTTCCTTCCTTTAGGCTGAGGACCATGAAATTCACTTATGGAGGTGCTTTCTGAGGCTGCTTTGGTCTCCCACCCTCAGCCCTGCTCCCTGTGGCTTGGGCCTTTCCTTCAATGCACAGGACTTTGTCTTGCTGGTGCAGCTGCCTTTTCCTAGCCTGCTGGACTTTTCCTTTGACCAAAGAGACAAAATTTAAGTGGGCTTCAGGATCCTCTGATGACTCAGTCACTCACTCATGTCCTAGGGAAAGTAGATTATTGTCAGCAGAATGTCTAGCCTGCCCCCACCTCCATGAGCTCTCTCAGCTTGAGGTGCACACCACACCGGGATGAGTTGTACAATATCCCCTGACAAGTGGCCCTCTAGTCTTTGCTCAAGGCTCTCCATTGAGGAGGAACCCCCACCTCAGGGGGCAGACCTTCCAATGTCTGTCCATCCAGGCTATGTTGATCCCCATTACTCCTAGTTCTTGAGCCCTCTTCCATGTGACAGCCTTTCAAAACATAGTGATGGCTTCCATATCCCCCTCCCCAAGTCCTCTCCTCCTTAGGATAAGCATCCCTAGGGTCTTCAAGCAGTCTTGATATGGCACAGACTTAACATCACCCCCATCATCCAATTTTCCCTTCTCTGGTTGCTCTCCAGTTTATGTCCAAAACCGAACACCAGATGGGGTCTAATCAGCACCAAGGACAGAGGGAAGCCTCCACCCCACCCCAACCCCATTTCTCTAGAATGAGGCCTAAAGACAGCATTCTACATCAGTACAATTAGATTCTTTCTGACTCTGCCCAATGGATTTCCTCATCTTTCTTCATGCACAGTAGAGGGAGGTCCCAACTCGAAGCAGACCAGCCTCCTTGATGGTAGGACAAAAACTCTGCACCTGCTGCACAGCACCTTTTCACTGACTACAGACAGCGGTGAATTCTTCAATTCCAGAATAAGCATTTATGCAACATCAGCTCTGTGCCAAGTTCTGGGCATCCTGAGAAAAAAGACAAGCCATTCCTGCCCTCAGGGAGCTTACATGCTACGGGGGAGACAACCATGTATATGCATGGGTATGTGAACATACCCACACAATAAACATGGGGTAATTTATCAAAGGAAAGCACTTCCCAGAGGGCTAATCTAGACCAAATCTTGTCCCAAACTGAGCCAGCTGGTTTTCTAGGACAATTCAGACACTCCTCTTGTAACCCTTCTAAAAGAAAGAAGCTAACTCCATCTCACCGAGCCCACTGGCAATATGACCTCAGGTTGCTCCAGAGACACATTGGGCTGTGCAGGGAAGGTCCCTGCCATCTTTGCAAAGCACTTACTTACAGGTGGATCCTACTACCCTATAAGGGGTTGTTTGGAGTGAAATGACGCCCAGTTTTGCAATGTTTAAATGCACCCAGGAAGAGAAAATAGAACCTCAGAAAAACTCACCTATCTTACAAAAAGAAATTGAACAAGCAATCCATGAGCTCCCTAAGGAAAAATCCCCAGGACAGACAGATTCACAAGTGAATTCTACCAAACATTTAAGGAATGATTAATTTTAATACTAGATAAACTATCTGCAGAACTAGGCAAAGAAGGAGTCTTACCAAATTCCTTTTATGATAAAAATAAGATGCTGATACCTAAATCAGGGAGAGCAAACCCAAAGAAAAGTATCGACCAATTTCCCTACTGAATACTGATGCAAAATTTTATGTACCATGTGACTTTGGGCAAGTCACTTAACCCCAATTGCCCTCCAAAAAAATTTTTATACAAAAGACTAACAAGGAGATTACAGCAATGTATCAAAAAGATCATACACTAACCAGGTGACATTTATAACAGGAATGTAGGGCTGGTTCAATGTTAGGAAAACTATCAGAATAATTGACCATATCAATAACAAAAACAACAAAAATCATATGATTGTTTCAATGTAAATGTAGAAAGTTTTTGACAAAATGCAACATTCATTCCTATTAAAAACACTAAAAAAAAGCATGGGAATCAACGGGGCTTTCCTTAAAATTATAAGTATTATTTATCTAAAGCCATCAATAAGCATCATCTGTAATGGGGATAAATCAGAAGCCTTCCCAATAAGATCAGGGGTGAAACAAAGATGCCCACTATCACCACTATCATTCAATATTGTACTAGAAATGCTAGCTATAGAAAGAGAGAATAAAAAGGAATTAGAATAG
Organism: Petaurus breviceps papuanus; assembly: GCF_028583685.1. Classification (NCBI taxonomy): domain Eukaryota; kingdom Metazoa; phylum Chordata; class Mammalia; order Diprotodontia; family Petauridae; genus Petaurus; species Petaurus breviceps. The sequence continues at coordinate 5,193,951 of NW_027186376.1, read as the reverse complement.
ACAACAAGGAAATACAACTATCAGTCTTTGTAGATGATGTGATGGTACGCTTAGAGAATCCTAGAGAATGTTAATGAGTGCCCAAATTTGTCTTCTTGAGTTGCCATATTTTCCAAAAACACTACATGTCAAAGATGAAGCCCCTATCCCCCCGAACTGACATAATTTGTTATTTGCACCCCATGTATGTCCTTGGGCATCAAGACAGGTGTCAGTCAGGCTGCTCTAGACTGGGAAATTGTGCAGCTGGGACCCTTGTACGTAAGCAGACCCTCCTATCTTCATGGTCTGTCAGTGTCCAAAGGAAAAAAATGCAGTTTGTGCCATTGCCTTGCTCCTCCCCTTCAGGAGGTGAGTAGTCCTTTTCCCCTTCCCTATGACTTGCCCTTTTCCCTGTAACTTAAATACCCAATGCTTTTCCCTGTAGTTGCATAGGATTTCCACATGCATGTTAATTTCTCTTTTAATCAATCCAGTTTCAATGGATGTTTCATGGACTTGTGCTATTTTCTGGTTAACAAGAATCAACTTAAAATCTAGTTGAAATAATTAACAACTTCAGCAAAGTTGCAGGATATAAAACAAACCCACATAAATCTTCAGCATTTCTGTGTATGCCAACAAAGTCCAGCAGCAAGAGATAGAAAGTGAAATTCCATTTAAAATAACTGCAGACAATATAAAATACTTGGGAGTTTACCTGCCAAGACAAACCCAGGAACAACGTGAACACAATTGCAAAATGCTTATATGAACTGATGCAAAGTGAAGTGAGCAGAACCAAGAGAAGAGCTTACACAGTTAATGGTAATGTTGTATGATGACAAACTGTGCATGACTTAGCTGTTCTCAGCAATACCATAATCTAAAGGACTCATGAAGAAAGCTGCAATACTCCTCTAGAGAAAGAACTGATATGGTCCGGGCGAAGATCACAACATTCTATTTCCCCCTTTTTATCTTGGATTGTATTGTTGGGTTTCTTTGTGTTTTCTTTCACAACTAATGGCTAATATGGAAATGTTTTGCATGACTGCACATGTATAACCTTGATCAAATTGTCTGCCTTCTCAATGAGGGGGGAAGGGAAAGAGGGTGGGAGAGAATCTGGAACTCAATACTTTTTTTTAAATGGATGTTGAATATTGTTCTTACATGTGATTGGGGGGAAAACCATAAATATTTCACTTAGAAATATTTTCACTTCTGCCAGAGCAGAAACCACAGCCGCGTGCACAGAATCTTAAGCAATCAGGAGCTCGGAGGGCTCCCTCATTGACTAATAGAAATCACAATGGCAGAATAATCACGACCATTATAGGCCCAGGGGCTTCAGGGATCCAAAAGAGCATGTGGCATGCATGATACAGCACCGGACTTGGAGTCAGGAAGGCCTGAGTTCAAATCCCAATGCAGATACTGACTAGCTGTGAAACCCTGAGGAAGACACTTCATCCCTCTCAGTCTCAGTTTCCCCACCTGTACGATGGGATCATACTAGCACCTAGCTCATAGGATTGCTGTGAGAGTCAGACCAAGTAGCACACACATTACATAGATACACATGGATGTATATGTTCCTATATAACACACAGAGGTGTATATATAACAAGTGTATAAACACACATCGCATGTGGAAATGCGTGCACACACATGTATATAGGTGTGCGGCACACACATAACATGTGTGTATGCATGGGTGTAACAATCCTGGGGTGCCTGCCATGTGCACATGTGTATAGATGTGCATGTACACAATACACACATACACAGCAGCATTTTCCCAACCTTCAAGGACTGCAAAAGTGTCACCAATGCCGCTGCTGAGGATGACTATCCCAGCCCCCGAATTTTACAAAGGAGGGTACCCAAGCCCCAGAGAGGGAGGCAGTCTTGTCTAAGATACTCACAAGAATTGGGATTGGAACCTAGGCCTTCTCCCTCCAGATCCCAGCCTCCATCCACTGCCCTGGGCTTCTTTACCCACAGAGTAGCCAGAGTCCTCATGTTCCCAAGCCCTGCAGGACAGGGCAGGTACACGGGCACTCCAGGCTCAGAGCTGGCTTGGGTCTTTCCCAAGGCTCTCCTGAGCACCATGAGGCCAGAGGTCAAGTCCAGGTTGGGGGGTGACTATTTTAATGATGAGGAAAATGGGTCCCCAAGAGGTGCCAATGGCCAGGCAGCTGCCCCAAGCACCTCGGGCTGTGCCTTCCGGGGTGAGCAGAGGGGCCCCAGAAAGCCTGGGGCTGCTGGGGGCACTGACAATGGGCAGGGTGGGGTTGGGGGGACTCTAGCAAAAGTTACCTGAGCCTTTGGGTGGCTGGAACACAGGGTTCTCCAAGGACCGAATGCTCTGCAGCACAGAGGCAATGGAGGCCGTACTGAGGAGGTTGGGCTCTGCCAGCTTCGTGGTCTTAGCTCTGGGAAACACAGCTTTATGGGAAACATTTTCTAGGTGCTGAATCGCAAAAGAGGGGAATTCCATGTTGCTGAGGGCCTTCGTGTAGACAGAGTTTATCTTGTATGTTCTGCCCGACCCTCTTTTCAAAGGCACCGGTAAGATGCAGGGAGGTCCCTTGTCTTCTCTCAGTTTTGCGTCCTGCTTGGGAGATGTCTGCTCGGGCAGCTGGTCCTGTTGGGAGCTGAAGCACCTGCTTCGCAGCATGTGACCAGCTGGCAGGGGGCTCCCCAGGCTGATGTTGGCGATGGGAGTTGTATGTCTCCTTCCTTTCTGAATGCTGAAGCCTTCCACGAAGAGGTTAGAGCCGCTGAATGGGGGCAGTTCCACAGCAGGCTGGGGAAAGACAAAAACCAGCCTGAGAAAGTATCTGTGCTGGTGAAGGCACCATGCCTCCGATGCAATGGTGGCATCTCCGGCCAAGCTGGAGGCAGCCAGGGCTGGCTCTCCTGACCTCCCTCTGCCATGGTTAGGCAGGGAGGTACCGAGGAAGAGATAGAGCCAGCCCTCGTGGAACAGCAGCCAGAATCTGCCCCATCCCCTCAAGGCCAGGACAGAGCACCAAGACTCCTCCCTGTCAGCCCCATGAGATGGCTAGACCTTTGAAGACAGACCCACTTGTGCCCTGAAAGGCAGTCCCTAAGCTGCCTGCCTGGCTCCTCTATCCTCCTTGCAGGCTGCTCTCCCCAGGTGCCCACACCTTTGCCTAGATGCACACAGCTGTGCCTCATGGGCCGGCAGAGAGCTTGGGGCAGCTGCTCTCTTAAGGACAAATTGAACCCAATAACTAATAATAAGTTCTTGCAGCTCTGTCGTTCTTGGGCTTCTCTTTCATCAAGTCTGTATTACACAAAGCCCTGGGGTAGGTGGAGGTAAAAATCTGAGAAGTTTCTGCCCTCATGCAGTTTACAATCTATCAGGAGTCACAATGAGCTGGCTTTTCTATGGTGCTTGGTGGTTTGCAAGCCTTTGCATTAATGATCTTCTCCCACCCCAAGGAGGCAGGATAACAGTCTGAGGCAGTTGGGCCCCCACCTATTTCAGCTGTGTCCAGCACCCTTGGCAATGTGCCACATGCTGTCCCTAGTGAGCAGGTGCCCTCCAAACCCAGGAAGGCTCCCTGGAAAAGGCAGCTTCATCCTGGGCTTGGAGGGCTGGAGGGGAGGCAGAGACCTGAGGAGCAAAAAAGCAGGGGGTAGTTTTGAGGAAGTGAGAAGCCCAGTATGCTGAGAGCACCATGCATGTGGAGGGTCACAGTAAAGGCCAATCTAAAGACATCAGACCCCCTTCCTTCTCCCAAAGCTATTCTGAATAACCTCGATCTCAACAAGAGTCGTCAGGGGCCAAACTGGGTATCTAGTCCCCCCTTGCAATGTCACCAATAAGTGACCCCTCCCCAGGGTCCTGAGCCCCTCCCCCAGAGCCATTTGAGCTGACATTTGGCCAGTGTGGAGTCCACCTTGGGACCCAAGCATCCCCAAAGCTCACTTGTCTCCACAGGAGTTCAAAGTTGCCAATGTCACAATTCCGGTCCGTTTTCCTGTCAACGACGACCTTGATGGTGTCCTCTTGTACTCGGGCACAGAGCTGTGCTGTGACCGGCGTGGATGGGAACATGGTGGGGCTGGAGTTAATCTCGATGAGCCACGGCTTGAAATCCTTGCCGAGGATGAAGTCGGCGCCATAGAGCTCGAAGCTGTTTTTGCGGGCCTCCACGTGGTCCTGGGCCACCTTCATGGTGTGCGTGATGGCCTTCTTCATGGACGGGTAGATGACATTGTGCCAGACGTGGCCGCGGCCACGCTTCTGCAAGTACTCCTGGAACTTAGTGCTGGTCCACATGTTGTAGCAGGGGAGCAGAGGGCTGCGGTCCTTGGCGTTCTTGAAATGCTTCTGGATGGAGTTATTACAAAGATGAATGGCACTGAAAGGAATACATGAGGCAGCCCTTAGTCCCATGGGGGTCTCTCAATCCCTGACCCAGAGCTCCAGGCCCAGCCCATCAGCCTCAGGTGCTTCCCTGCTCTCTGCCCCAGAGGCACAGAGGGTGCAGGGCCTGCCCTGGCTCCCCCCCCACTCAGATAGCACTTCAGTTCTGAGAAGGCCTGACCTTGGGCCACACTTGCTCTCAAGAGTGCAAGGAGGGAACTGTAACCTTGATGAGAACCAAGGGGTTGTGATGAGGGGTTGCTGAGATTTGGCCATCATTGTTGTCACAGCCGATCCAGGGGACTCCTGACTAAAGGTTACAGAAATCTCCACAGTGCCCCTTTCTAAACATCGCCAGCTGCCTTCCACCTCCCAAAATGGATTGAATGGAGGGATCGGACATTCATGATAAAACTAGCTTTTAAAAATGAAATTAGGAAGGTTCAGCCCAGCTTCTGATCTGCATGAAAGAAAGAGGACAGACTCTTAAGGGTGAGCGACTGGAAGGTCACAGTCTGTGGGGGCATCTCCTGAACGTGGGAGTGCATTCAGGCATTTCTGGAGTGCCCACTAGGCTCAGGGAAGGCATTTCTTAAAATGATGGTCTCTGCCCTCAAGAATCTGAGTCTGCTGGGATGGGCCACGGTGGGGACCCCTAGGGCACAGGTGCAGACAAGCAGAATTCCAGGTAGAGTAGGGGTGGGGGAAGGGGGAGTGAAAAGAGCTCCTGGCAAAGAAACAAGGGAAAACCCAAGGGGAGAAAACTATCCTCTGGGGAGATTAGGGAGTTTTAGTAAATCTGAAGGAAGGAGATTATACAGAAATTGGAGACTGGGAAAGAGGGAACTCCAGGACCATGGGGGATCAGAGAGTTCGAGGAGAGAAAGTCCAGATAGAGATGGGAGACAGCTTGGAAGCGGAATGGTACAGTAGAGAGAGGTGGTTCTGGGAGTAACAAGACCCAGGTTCGAATCTGGCCTCTGATGCTGACTACAAATGTGACTTCAAGCCTCAGTTTCTGTATGTGTAAAGTGCTGGGGGGGCCTGGGCTAGGTGGGCTCTGTGGAGGACAAAGTGAAGGAAAAGGGCTGGAAACAGGCTATGGGAGTTACTAAGGGGCATGAATGGTGACCTAGGGACCTGAAGATGAGCTGAGAGTCTATTAGCTCTGGGTCAAGAATTCCCAAAGTACAGATCAACCACCAGCTTGGACCCCCTCGAAGACGGGGCCCCTCGTCCTAGAGCAGCCCCTTCCCATCATACTGCTGGCACGAGGCTGGGGTGGGGTGGTCAGGGAGTCCGTGGGGGGGGGATGTGCATGTGCATATGTGTATGTGCATGTGCGCGTGTCAGAGAGTGTGTGTGTGTGCACATACATATAAAGCCCATCTAAAGTGGAGAGGAAGGTGGAGACTTCCAGCCATGAAGCATGGATTCCCAACTTAGTTCTCACCTTACTCACTGTGTGATGTAAGACACCAGACGCTCTCTGAGTCTCCCACACACAGGTACACACACACAGACACACACACACTCTTGTGGGGAAGGCAGGGAAGAATGTGCCAGAGCCCAGGGTGGTCCCTGATGGGGCTAGTGTTCCTTTTGTCTGACTTCAGTCTATCTGCCAGTCCACAAACCCCTGTGGGTTTTAGGAGGCAGGAGGCACACAAGGCCTGGCCAGCCACGGATGGGCTGCTGGGCACAGAAGGCCAGAGAGGCCAGATGGGGGACCGAGGCCTCTGCCACAGCACCCTCACTCCCCAGCCAGTCCCAGGACACTGCTTGTGTGCTGGGAGCTCTTTGTTTGTCCTCCATCTCCCCAAGGCTTGGAGCAGAGGGGGGCACAAAAGATAAAGGCAGGCTGGGCTCTCTGGCACCTCTCATATTTTGAAAGCATTGCCACATAATCTGCAAGATGTCTCACAGACAGGGACCCATTAGTTCTCCAACCTCTGGCCTAGCCAGTGAGTGACTCACCACTAAGGCTTGCTACTGCCCCCCCCCCACACACACACACAAAGAGAACCCTCAGCTGACACCTTCCTGCTCACCTGCTGAAACAATCCATCAACAGCTATTAGAAATGTAGGGACATTCACATCAGCAGCCATGTAAGCAAAGGGGCAAAGGGGAGGCAGATGTGATGTCCTTCAGTGGGTGGCTTTCATCTCAGAGGCACCATGGCCGTCCTGTGGGGGGACTTACCTGTCCAAACTGTCTAAGGAGAACCGTTGAGTTGAGAACCTCAAGTAACTTTCTTTGTAGAACCAGATGGTCAGAGGGTTCCAATCTGTGACAAGGAACCACTGTCTGATATCAAACTTGGTGTCATAAATCAGCAGGGGAGTCTCAATATACTTTTGGACCACCCACTTATTATCCTTGGAAGGAATGTTATCCGATGTCACAAGCTTCATGATTTCTTCCACTCTGTCCATACATATGATGTCTGAAAGGACACAATGTCTCACTCAAGTCAGACCCAACAGCAGCCAGGGCCGACAGCAGCCAACTGCCATACTCCCCTTAGCGAAGCCAGGCAAGGTGGTGCCCTTCCTCTCTCAGCCATAAGCAAGATTCCCAGCGGTGGAAACATGGGATGCCCATGAGGCAGAGAGGGGCATTCCTTACCATCTCACAACCCATGGGGTGTCCTGCCAAGCACGGAGACCTACCGTGTTTCCCCGATAATAAGACACTGTCTTATTAAATTTTTTGGACAGAAAAACACCAGAGGGCTTATTTTCAGGGGAGGGCTTATTTTAATGAACATTGACAGCAATTTTAATAAACAGGTAAATGTGAACAAAAAAATGTACCTTTATTCAATAAGCAAATCACTGGGGAAGAACAGGATGATGTGCTCACTGCTGCAGCTCTGATTGGATGCAGCTCGGAGCGCGGCGTGCGTTTCACCCGGGGGGGGGGGGGGTGCATACAGAGGGTACCATAATGTAGCGTGTAGCGCAGGGGATCACCTTCACTACAGTAGCAATCTCAATAGGGCTTATTTTCGGGGGAGGGCTTATTTTAGAGGAATCTTACACAGTAAGGGGAGGGCTTATTTTTGGGATAGGTCTTATTATCGGGGAAACATGGTAGCAAGGAGGCTTCTCCTCTTGTGTCAGTGGATGAGAGGGCATGGGAGGAAGTGTGGTGGGGAAAAAACCTGAACATCTCTCTCTCTCATTTTTTTTATCTCCCTTTGTCATGATCACCCCTTTCCCATGGATCAGTCATCTCTTCTTTGCCAACTGCTTTTTCCTTCTTTGCCTCTAGCCTGCTCAGTCCTCCCTGCCCTTCACACTTTGGTTCCATCCTTTCCTTGTCATTCATTGACAAGCTTCTTCAAAATGCTGTCCATGCCCTGGCTCCCCACACTCTCCTGAAGCCCCCACCAATCTCCTGAAACTGTTTTCTCCAAGATTGTTGGGGACTTCCCAATCAAGAGCTCCAAGGGGTCTGAGGGGGGGTGTCCTCTTCCTCTCTGGCCCTAATGAAGCTCCGAATACTAGTTAATTGGTCCCTTCTATTGGAACCTCTCAGCCTCCACTCAGACTCCACTCTGGGTTCTTCTCCTCTCTAAACCCTTCCATGGCTCCTCATTCTGTTCCTGACCTTTACTAGGAAGGTTCCCAGGGCACCATCCTGGGCCCTCTTCTCTTCACTCTCTCCCTTGGCAATCTCATTCACTCACACACCTTCAATCAACCCACCAACCCATTGATCAAGATCCACCATGAGCCAGGCAGTGGAGATACCAGTATGGAGAGCAAACAATCCCTCCTCTCCTGGAGCTCCATGCCTGTATTTCCCCCAGGTACCCCACCTTCCCCACAGACTCAACATGTCCACAACTGAGTCCAGCATCTTTCCCATCATCTGCCCCTCCATCATACCACCATTGGTCATCCATTGGCTCTTGAGGGCCCTGTCAATAAAGACCAACCAGGAACCTTTGCCCACTCCAGTCTGCTGTCCATTCTTGTCCTATGACTGCCTGTTGGGCTCCAGCCATCCCCTAGATAAGCGCCTCTCTACATTGATCAGGCTACTCTTGGTGCCTGGGATGTGCCCCCTCCTCTAGGAAGCCTGCTCCGATTCCTCCCACCATGGAAGGGCCTCCCCCCCTCCCAACCTCAGGCAGAGCTTTGTTTTTCTATTTCCATTATTACTCAATATTGTACATAATCCTCATTACATAATATCCCTTCTTGCATGTTGTATCTGGGTTTGTGGTGTTTTGTTTCTTGAGGTGCAAGAAGCAAGTTTCATTTACATATTATACCTCCCACACAGAGCAAGTTTTTACAAAAGGTTTGTTGTCATCTGTAGACCTGACCTCTACCTTCAGTGACCCGGATCCACTGCTAGGATGTTGCCCACAAAACACACCCAGGGAAAGCCTCATATTTATCATATTTACAGAGGCGGTTTTCTATGACATCCAGGTGGGGCAGTGGACAGAGGCAGCCCCAGGAGTCTGGAAGGCCAGAGTTCAAATCCTGCCTTAGACTCCTACTAGCAGAGTGGCCCTGGGGCAAGTCACTTACCCTCTGTCTGACTGAGTTTTCTCATCTGTACAATGGGGATAATAACCTCACTGACCTCCCGGGGGTGTTGGGAGAATCAAATGAGCATCACTCCTATGTAAACTATAGAATTCAAGGGTTAGATTCAGACTCAAACCCCAGCTGAGTGAGGATGGCTAGCATTCCACTGAAAAGCTCTGTTGGTTCTCTCCAGAGCTTAGCACGGAGCCTGGCACACAGCAGGTGCTTCATAAAGGTCCAGTGACTGATTGATTCTCAAATTCTGAGGGCATTCTTTTCAATGGCTACACGTGTGTGGGCATGTTGTTAAGGATCTGAGTGGACCTGGCCCTCTCAGTGAAACCCCTTCAATGGCCTCTAACTGCTGGGATGGAAGGAATCCTGGACCTGTGAGTCAGAAGACCCACACTTGGCTCTCCTCTTTTCTATCAGCCTACCGAGACACATTGTACAGGGTCTCCCTTCTCTGTGCCTCAGTTTCTTCACCTGTAAAATGAACAAGCAGAAAGAGAGCCAGGAGCAGAACCCAGGCTTCCTGACTCCCAAGGTGAGATCAAAGACTGGCAGATTTCTGGAAAGCCCTTGGCAAGGCCTCTTACCTCTGCCTCGAGATTTGGCACCCGGCTTTAAGATCCAGATGTTCCTCATGCCATCGATTTCAGACTGGGGGTTCACTGACATGATTTTATTCAGAATGCTCTGACACTGGTAAAAGTAATTCTTTGAACTGGGAATATAAGCATCACCACTAAAACAAAACCCAAGAAAATCCGGTTAGAATTAAGTAGGTCATTTCCCACAAAGTCTTCGTTCTGGGAACCCTCAAGGAAAACACGGCAGGAGGTGACAGAATTCTCCCATGATTGAGTGGAAACAGACTCCCCAACACATCCTGTGCAAAGGGGGTGGGGTGAACTGTAATAGGATGGAAATCCTAGGGAGAAAAACTGTCTGTTTGGGGTCCTCCGGCCTCTGGGCAGTCTTGGCCCAGAATTGCCATCTGCCTTTTGAAGCCCAAGTGAAATGTTGTTTCCTCCAGGCAGCCTTCCTGATCTGCCCCCATTTTGTACCTGTGTCCCCAGTACCAATTATACTGCCTGGTGCTTAATAAATTCGTGTGAACGATAGCTCTCCATGGGATAAAAGCACTCCTCATAAAAGCAGAGAATCAATGTCCTATGGAAGGCAGCAGATCCTGTATCAGCCACTCAAGGAGTGCATAGGACCAGAGATAGCTCAGGAGGGCTTCGTGCAAGAGGTGAAGAGAGGGAGGAGCATGTCAGGCTTCAAGCTGGTGCAATGTGGCAAGGATATGGCCAAGAACCACATCTCTTAGGACTTAATTTCCCAGGATGCTCAGGGCTGGGAGAGCATCAGCATTGCTAGACATTCTCTGACTGGATAGTTTCTGGGTGGTGATTTTCTCACTGGAGTATTCTGATTGGTGGGGAGCCTTCCATGTTTAATTTTGGGTGGCCAGAGTCAAAACTAGCACATCCAAGACAGGGAAGAGGGAAGGGGGAGAGTAGAGGGCGATGCATGGAGAGGGGAGTGAAGAGACCTTCAGAGCCTCTGAAAAGTGGGTGAGGAGCCAGATGTGGCACCAGGAGAAGGAAACTCATAAAGAGAAGAGTCCAGGGTGAGACCTGCCAGCCCTGGCCCTCAGCCACGCTCCCGCAGCAGGCTCCTGAGAGGCCCACGAAACTGCACGTTGGCCAGCGAATGGACACTGGTGGGGGAGCGGGGGAAGGGGGAAAGAGGGGGGGGGGGGGGGGGGGGGTGGAGGGGAAGCACTCTCCTCTGCCTGACTGCTGAGGAAAGAAGCAGCCAGAAGCTGCTCTCTCTGTCCCCAGAGATTTCTAACTAATCTTCTCTTTTAGGGAGATGCAGAAGACTTCAACTGGTTTTGTTTAGATGCAGAATGTGCTTTTTTTCTGTTGGCTAATTGATTTAATTTTTTTTAGTTCCATATTCTCTCTCTTCTTCCCCCGCATCCCTTGAGAGAAAGGGCTTTAACCATGGCATTCCCCTCTCTGTATCCAGATCTTAATTCATCCATTTTACCGTGGGTTCGGTGTCTCTTGTATCATCGGGCAAAACTGGGCATTTGAGCTAAACAGCCACAGTGAATCAGGAGTGGAGAGGGATTCTAGAGGCTGTGATTCTATCCCTGGCAGGCAGTAACAAAGAGCAAAAGATGGCCCAGAACAGGCTCAAGCGGTCCTGAAGAGGAGGAAAAACTAAAGCCAAGGAGATGAGGATAGAGAGCAGCTTGGCCAACATGAGGGTCCCCAGCAAAGGTGATGGAGCAGAGAAAGAAGACGCAACCACATCCAGAAGGGCACAAGAGTGTGGGGGGAGGAAGGAGAGAGACAGACACAAAGAGACAGAGACAGAAAGGAGAGACAGAGAGAGAAAAAGGGAGAGACAGAGAGAGAGAAAGGGAGAGACAGAGAGAGAATGACAGAGAGAGAGAAGGAGAGAGAGAGACAGAGATAGAGAGACAGACACAGACACAGAGAGACAGAGACAGAGAGAGGAGAGAGAGAAAGGGAGAGACACAGAGAGAGACACAGAGAGACAGCGACAGAGAGAGAGAGAGAGAGAGAGAGAGAGAGAGAGAGAGAGAGAGAGAGAGAGAGAGAGAGAAGCGGAGACTAGTGGGACAGCATCACCAGAGGACAGACAGTTCTGCAGGATCAGAGTTGTCAGTTGTCCTGGCCATATACATGCTCTGTCCAGATGTGTGTGTGTTCACATGCATGTGTGCACACTAGCCTCATGTGTGTTGTATGGTTACGTGCTCTCTAAATGTGTACTCTCCCCAACTGGTATGGTGGTAATATGGCTGTAATTCACCCTCTCTGTGCCCTCTGGGACCCCTTCTTACATTGCACTGGTGATGCTGTTTTGCTGTTTGATTAAACATCTTTTGCTCACAAACTGCAGACGCTGACTGGTACGCTCACGCTAGATCATGAGCACCTCAGGCAGAGCCTTTCTCAGGGCCCTCTCTGAAGAATGGAGGTGTCAGGCATCTCCCCAGCAGAGTGAAAGCTCCTCCGATCTCCTTTTCCAGTTCTCTTTTTATTGAACCCAACCTTTCATGGACCGGTTTCTATTCCAGGCAAGCTTTGGGGGCAGACGCTCCAATGGACCAAGAGGAAACTCCTTCATTTCCACTTCTGGAAAGGCTCTGCCTCGACCCAGATCCCAGAGTTACACAGTTAGGAAAAGACAAAATGTCTTACTGGATAAGGTTGTAATATTGCTGGATCAGCTCCTTCCACTCAGCGTCTGAGAGGGTTTTCAGGGACTCTGCTGAGATGTCAATGTCATCGTGTTCCAGCTGCCCAAGGTAATTCTCGCACACCTTGCAAGCCACCTCTATGAGCTGCCCTGGGAGGTCTATGAGTTTCTTTTCATCAACACTAACTTGATCTGAAAAGTAAACACATCTCAGAAGCATGACAGGGTATTAGAGAATCACAGCATCTCAGAGCTGGACAGGTCCTAGTCCAACCTGTACCTGAGCAGAAACCCTTTCTAGAGCGTCATCAACACATGGGCACCCTCAAGACTGCTACTGACTGGCAACCCATACCTCCCAAAGCAACCCATTTCATTTTTGAGAGAGGGAGAGGGAAAGGGAGGAGACAGACAGATGGAGACTGACAGATGGAGACAAGAGAGACTGAAGGAGACAGACAGGCAGAGGGACAGAGACACAAAGAGACAGAGAGAGACAGAGAGAGTGAGAGAGACAGAGACAGAGAGCCCATGCTGCTGATAGCATGTCTTTCTTTTCTTTTTTTCTTTTTTTGCTTTTTGGAGGGCAATTGGGGTTAAGTAACTTGCCCAAGGTGTGTGTGTGTGTGTGTGTGTGTGTGTGTGTGTGTGTGTGTGTGTG
>NW_027186376.1:5177237-5181091 GCF_028583685.1 Petaurus breviceps papuanus | reverse complement strand
GTGTGTGTGTGTGTGTGTGTGTGTGTGTGTGTGTGTGTGTGTGTGTGTGTGTGTGTGTAAGTGTCTGAGGCCAGATCCGAACTCAGATCCTCCTGACTCCAGGACCAACACTCTACTACTCACTGTGCCACCTAGCCACTCCCATGTCTATCTTTTCAATGCACATAAAAGCTTTAAGTACCACTAGTAGTGTTGTATGCGGGGAAAGGACAGGATGCTTTTTCCTTTTCTAATGCCAGGAAATTTGCTTCAGTATTTAGGACCTATAGAAAACCTGGGAATCCTAAAACCACCTCCCGCCAAGATCAGTGAAATTCCCATAGGCATTGTGGGTCCTTTGCTGATACCTCAGTTCTTGCCTTACTTTAGAAGGGAAAAAAGGCCATGTTCAATGGAATCCAAAAATAAGTCAGCCTTTGTGAACAGGTTGGAGAGGCATGGTTTCTTTCAAATTTTGCAGGAGGTGATAAGAGGACAGGGAAAGGAGCTTGAAAAAGTCACAGAAATCAACAGATAATGTGTAAAAGAACCCAGACTCAGTGACTCAACCCTTTGGGGAGTAGTCCCAGAAAATGTCACAAACCACCAGAAAGAACTGTTATTCAATGACATCATCACAGAGTCTCAAGTTGTGGGACAGGAAAAGCCCTGAAAGATCTGCATGTGTATATTGAACAAGAGACTCAAGGCAAACCAGGACATTGCATCCAAGACTGGCTGATAGGTAGCCTCTGATCTCCAGTGTTTGGCCCATGTGGATACCAGTGGGTACCATGATTCCCAAGATAAAGTCAAAATCAAGACAACACTCACCTTCCCAGTGGGGTTCTATAAGTGGGAGTGTATCCCTCAAGGAATTTTGGGGCCAACTATTCAGCAGCTTAGGGAGAATGTGGGGACATAAATCACCTAACTCATCTACCATCTTTGGGATCATGCTGGAAGAACATGAACAAAGTGAAAGGTTCAACTTGTTGAAAGACACAGGTCTGAAGCTCCTGATGCCACTTACAACTCTAATCAACTCTCTCTCATGTGGAGGAGTCAGAAAGGGTCCCAACAGGAAGTTAGGATGGAACCCAGGAAGATAGAAGTGGTCATCACCAGGTCACCCTCAGAGACACCAAGAACCAAGGGCTTGTCTAGGATTTGCTGGCATTCATTGGGCATGTGTGATGAACGCTGGCATTTCCTCAAAAGCCTCTCAACATCTCACCTGTGATTCTGGTGGGTCCTTGGGGCTGACCAGATCCTGGGTGATACCCAGGCCATTTTCCTTCCTTCCTCAAAGAATTCAGTGCCTGGCTCATGGTCTTTCTTTCCATCATATCCCCTGTCCTCACACTAAGGGTCTTCAATTACTTATTGATGCTCCTCCAAATACCTAAACCTTCCAGTTCCCAGTTCCTCAATTTACTCCTTTTCCATGACCTGCTTTTCCACCCTTCTAGCTACACACAGAGGTGGGCAGATCTTTGCTCTTGCCATCACCCACAAACACTCCACTTCTGTCACAAACTCTGAAATTCCTTTGTCTGATCACAATCTTGTCATCCTTCCATCTTTCCCCTCTCACTCAGCCTCACTGCGACTGATAATCCATTTACCCTTTGATGTTCCCAGACCATCCCAGCACCAGACTCACTTTCCTCCTCTCCATATCTTGACTCCCTGGTTAACCAGTTCAGTCCTCTACTATGCTCCACTCTGGAATCCTTTGCCCTCTTGTCCTATCTTGTCCCATCACTGCCTCTGGATGATTACCACCATCTACCTCCTTTGGCCAGCTGTTATGTGTTGTCTCCTCCCTTACTTGAGAGCAGGAACTGTTTTGGCCTTTTCTTGTGCCAGGCACCTCTTAAATGCTTCCTGACCAACTGAACCTGTCAGTAGCATTTGGAGACTGTTGGGACAATACATGTGAAAAAGGTTTTTATGGGTCTGATTTATCAGTAGCTTCTGCAGCTCCAGAGATGGCTCACCACAACAAAGCCCAGGTGTCAGATGCTGAGGCCAGCCGAGGGCACTTAGAAGGGGTCTCATACCAGGAAAGGGACGGATGGCTGAAACCTGTTGCATTTGCCATGAATCTTACTACTCTTACTGACAATGATACTGAATCTCTTGGCTTTGCAGTGGGATGCTTCTGGAAAGTTCTGAGACTGTGTACAGCCATGCTGACTTGCTGTCTCATCAGTCCTAACTGACCTAGACGTGGATACAGGGTCAGCCACATGCACTCAGGTCCACACAGTCTCAAACAAATGTACACACCGGCATTTTGACTCATATCTTTAAAGCAAAGTTTCACTATATTTTCATTTCTTGAGTTCATACTATGTGCCCACAGATGAACATGATCCCTAGAGTGGGATGGCAAGCAAGCTGTCTCCAGAGCATTAACACAGAAAAGGGGGATCCCCACTGCCTGCTTGTCTCCAAGCCAAGATTAGGAGCAACTCTGGGAAATGCTTTACCAAAGTCTAGACGAACTCTACCTACTCCTGCCCTATCAATTTATTAATCCTGCTCCCAAAAGGAAACAGTGATTCTTGTTCTCGACAAAGCTGTGCTAGTGACTTACTGCTGTTTCCTTTTCTAAGTCTTCATCTACCATCCCTTTAATAGTATGTTCGGGAATTTTGCCGGGAATCAGTCAAGCTGACTAATCTACACTTTGTAAACTCTATTCTCTTCCTGATTGTGAAAACAGGAGTAAGATTTGTGTCATCTGAAGTCCCCACCAGAAATTATACACTAGAGCCCCCTTAAACCTGCTAGAGGGGACCCCTACTGGGTTCCTTGGAAACCACCTAATAGGCTCCAATAGTAAAGAAATGTTTCACCTGTGTTGCTAAAAACATGCCACAGATTCCCACAGATTCAGGTCTGTTTCACTTCAGTAGAAATAATACTAAGGCTTTGTTTCATAAGAATAATATTGAGAAAGCTTAGCCTCAATGGAAACAATGCTAACCCCTTAGAAACATATTCTGTTGCCTCAATCACATTGTCTATAAAATTATGTCTAACAGAAAGCTCAAGACTGTCTTTCGGTCTGAGAGGCAGCCCTGGCCGGTTAATAAACACTCCTATCAAATTATAATTGGCCTAGCTGTCCTGTTATATCTCAGTGTCCATTCCACATCTAATGCTACTGGACCATTATGAGCATCTGGGACTTTTCAAAGATCCTCATGGCTTAACCTCATCTGCCCGTTCTTTCAGTAGCCTGGGGTGTAGTTAATGTTAGCCTAGTGACTTGAAATCATCAAGGGCAACTAACTCAAATTTCTTTAAACCTCTTGCTACTTGTTTGGATATACTCTCCCCACTAGCCAATTCTACTCTGCTATTTCCAAGCCAAAGACCTGACCTCTGTGTACAGTAACTCTAACCCCTTCCTGGTAGTTAGAGTGCAGCTGAGCTCCATTTTTCTTATGGCACATTAAATCCTTTTGTTATTATTGCCAAAAGTACCTTTATTTTGGGTCATCTCATCATCATTCTCATCTTTTTTGACCCTGGATTTGTTCTTGTTAAAATTGTGGTGACTGACAACCCACTTCAGGATGCTAGATGCAGCTGTCCGTCTGAAGTCATCTAAAAAAAGAGAAAGTTGGTGATGTGTCTTCCTGTTGGATGGAGCATGAAGGGATTCTTCCTAAGAGGAGCAAATGGTAATGTACACACTTCCATAGATTTCAATTCGATACAAGGAATTCAATTTAACCTAATTCACGTTTATTGGGTACTTGTTGTGTGCTAGGTATCGGGGATACAAAATTCAAAAGAAATAAAATCTGTCCTACCCAACACAGTAAATATGGCCAGAGTGAGAGAGAAGGGGGGGG
>NW_027186376.1:5167351-5176837 GCF_028583685.1 Petaurus breviceps papuanus | reverse complement strand
GGGGGGGGGGGGGGGGGGGGGAGGGGAGAGGAAAAAGAGGGAAAGAAAATGGAACAGCATCCGGGAGAGAAAGCAATAGGAGGTGGTGGTCACGTGGGCTTAGAGGGAAAGGGCTCCTGCAGAAGGTGGGACTTGAGAAGAGAGAGATGGGGGAAAGCAGCCAGGGCAAAGGCAGAGCTGGGAGGTAGAGACTCAGCAAAAGAGCAGTGGAGCTGGAGGATGTAGAGGCTGAAGGAGAGGTGGGGAGGGGTCAGGCTGGGCAGTTACTAAGAATGAGCTCCTTAAGGAACCAGTCTTTCACAGGTGACAGAATGTGTGGCTGCTGGGCTTTAAAAGAGGTGATCTGAGAAGAACAAACACTTCTTACTCAATGTTTTCCTTCTTCACAATGTCCTTAAATTGGGAGTTTCCCATACAGAGAGTACAAGGAAAACTCAAACACATTTGCACATTAATAAGCCATTTCCCAGATTTTTCAATTAGTTGCACCTGTGGTGGCTAACCACAATTTAACACATATTCAAAGGAAAGCACGATCTGTCATTTAAATGAGATAGTTTATAAGATATTTATGTCACTGATTTCTATTTAGCTTATAAGATATTTATGTCACTGATCTCTATTTAGTTTATAAGATATTTATGTCACTGATTTCTATTTTCTCTGTTGAATGAAGCCCCCCCTCAAACTCCTCATAATGGATGCACCTAGATCCTGGCTTCTGACTGCTGTAGGGCCATTGGCAAGTCATTTAACCTCCACAGGGCTCGGTTAACTTATCTGAAAAGTGGGGATTCAGTGCAGCACTCATACAAGCACCCACTGCATGTGGGCTTGAAGGATTGTACAGAGGGCATCATGGCATTTCTTTTGGCCAGCAAGGGTGGTTTGTTGGGTTCCAGTAATGGGGGAAGAGCAAGGAGGAGAGCTGGGCGTTGCACAGGCATGGGGGCTTCTTCCTTTCGGGCACCAGAATGGCATGAGAATGCTTTCTATGCTGTGACCATAAGGGAGAGCTCTTTCAGAAAGATCCTGCAGCGGCCGCCCACTGTCCTGGTCAGAGGGAGGTCCTCTAGGGCCCCAGCCTGGGTCTGGAGCCAAGAGAGAAGACCGTATCTCTGGGCATGAGTCACCCATCTTTCACACACATTCACTGTCGCATTGATTGCCAGAGTATTTAAAAACCAAAGATTACTTTGGCAAAAGCTATCGACTTTTCTTCCTTTTGGTAACTGTTCTTTCCCTGTGCCTTTTCGTTCCATGGCAGAAGTATAAGTGACAAAGGGAGGGGGAAGACAGTGTCCAGAGACAAGTGGGTCAGTAAGTGCAGCCAGAAGCATCTGCTCCTGAGCACCCACATGAGCCCTGGCCCTCTCACGCCCCTGCGGGCGGGCAGCTCCCAATCCCACCACTGGTGGTCACCACACTCACCCAGGAACTCCTGCTTCTCCCCATCAGAGCAGAGACCGTAACAACGAGGGAAGAAGGAATGAGGATTAGCTGGGACATACCAGGGCAGATTCCGCATGTTCATGCACAATCCAATCTTCAAAAACAAACAGACGAGATGCCCATCAGCACCTGCTCAATGAGGGCGAGCTATCTGCAGGCCCTGGGGCCCACAGGTCCAAGAAGGGCCCCCCACCTCCACGGAGCTTGTGGCCCTGGAGGGCCCTGGTATGCACAGAAATACCGGCAGTGTATATGTGACCACAGAATGACAGAGATCAAGGAAAGGACTACAGAGTGTGCTGTCCAGCCTTAAAAAGGAAAAGTCAGTGTCTGCTGGAGGCACAGAGGAAGGCTTCCCAAAGACGGCGGTGGCTTTTGAATTGGGATTTAAATAGCAGCCAGAGGCTTGGGAAAGGTATTGTGGGTGCGGGCCACAGCTTGAGCAAACATAAAAAGGTGAAGGTATGTGCTGGACGAGAGTGTTGTCCAGCCTGGCTGGAGTGGGACGAGAAGAGCTGGCCAAAGTCAGGTGGTGCCAGACTTTGGAGGGCCTCAAAGGCAGGACAGGAGTGTCATGGGAACCTCTATCTGCAGCAAGGACATGTCAGAGGAGCTAGAAAGGCTGGAGAAGTTAGTGGGAGAGCCCAGGAAGATGGGAGTGACAGTCTCAGTGAGACTGGGAGGACAGGGAAAGGCTGAAGAGATAGAAGTCAGACTGTCCATCACCCTGTAAGACAAGGGACATTACTCCCTTTCTACTGAGGCTGTGAGTGGCTTGGCCAGGATGCCACAGCCAGTGGGTGCCCAAGGCAAGAAGGGCCCATTGGAGGGCACCAGGAACCCCCTGCCCCCCCAAGGCAGCCAGTGTGGTTTCACTCGGTTCTCCTCACTCACAGTGAGCCTCCATGAGACCTCTACTCTCACTGCTATCTTGGGCCGAAGCAGACCAAGGCGAAGGTCTTTTCTGTGGGGTGGACCTTCCTCACTGGAAGGGAGCTCTCCAGGGCTCTCTCCATCTCCCCTTTTCAGATTCCCCAGTCCATCCCTCCCTAGAGTTTCCTTCTCCAGACATTTTCCAAGTTAGCCCTGTTCCTTCCATAGCAGCACACCCTGCAGCCTGATGGTGGAGGCCTAACACTGGTCACAGGCTCTTCTCCTCTGGACTAGTTCTCCATAGTCCCAGTCACAAGACATGGCCCCAGAGAATGGGAGATAGGATCATTCAGCTCTCCACTGTGCCCCAGTGGGTATGTGCTTCAATATGGGGCGGGGGTAGGGTAACAGCAGACAGGACATTCTCCGTAGAGGCTAGGCTGGGGGTCAGAGCTTGTGCTGTGGCCCACCACTCTGACTGCTTTCCCGGGGCACCAACCATGTAGGCTTTAGGGAGGGAGCCATTAGAGACTGAACTCTCCCTAGAGGGAGGCCCCAAAGGGTGCATGATGCAAAGAACAGTCGTTGTCCCCAACTGCAAAATGGGTCTGGCCAGAGCAGCTTCTCCCCTAGTCTTAGTTTGTGCAGCTGTAAACTAGAAAAATAAGCTAGATAAATAACAGTAGCAATAACAGGAAAAGTCCCCGGATGAGAGAAGCTGAACTCCTGGACCAATAGACCATCAGAGCCCTAGAGCCAGCCCCGGGGGCAGGCCAGAGGATCCTGAGGCTCTGGCAGAGGCCGGCCCACAGCCCTCAGATCACAGGAGACACCGCTGAGGTGGGACAACAATCACAAATGGTTCTTGTTTCTATGTGTGGGGACCAATTCGGATCAGAACCTACTCTGATCATGGATTCTGTAAGAATAAACATTTGTGATTAAGAAGCAGGGTTGCTTCCTTGAGTCCAGGGGACCTGTGATGGCCTTTAAATGCATGTCAGATCTGAATCGCCTGTGACCTTTGCTCATCAACATAAAAATGAGCACCACCAACATAACAATGGCACTTGACCGGGATGTCACTGGCATGACATGGGTCCACTGGCTGGTTCTCCAGCCGAGGGGGAAGAAAGCAGGGCAGGAAATTTCCGAATCATTCTGGAAGCTTCTTGCTCTGACAGATTGCTCTGAAGTACTCACCTTGGTGGTAAAGGAAGCTGTTTTTCCATAGTGATTCAACATCTGATCACAACTCAGATTGTGGTAATCCACCACATCCCTCTTTATAGTCCAAAGAAAGTAAGGAATTTCTGTTTTTACCAACCTAGACTGGCACAAAAAAATTCTTTATCAGCAGCAAATACATCTTCAAAGGTCATACTCTGCACAGTCAAAACCCAAGCAGGAGTTAAGAGTTAGGTTGTGTGTGGAGGGACAGGAGGCACCAGGCTGAGCCTTCCCTGGGACTCCCTTATGTGGGACAAACAAAAGGGGAATGGGCACCTGGGGAAAGAGCCCTCTGCATTTAGTTTCTAAGGATGAAAAACATGTGCCCAGAGATGCAAGAAGCCTGAATCGCTTCCTGACCTACCCCAAGATGCACAGATCCTCCAGTCCAAGACTGGCAAAGACCATCCAAGGCCATCATTTCTGCTTTATTCACACGGGAACAAATTTGTCTTTTTTCGCTTTTGTCATACTGTCTAACATACTACCCATAGCAGTCTGTGGCTACTTCAGAAATAATAAATATAGTCAATGCTCCTTTAAATCCTTTTCTTGGGGATAGAAAAATGTTTTTTAAAATAGCTCAAAAATTTAAACTGAGAGAAATTCATAAATGGACTAAGTTTGCTCCCCTTTGACAGCCAGTGGTGACTCTAGGATGTTCGGGGGCCTGGGGACTTCAGAAGACAAACCTCCCACTTGCTTTGGAACAGGAGCCTGTAGAGCACATGGAAATCACAACTACAGGCATCGGAGCTGGGAAGGACTTTAGGAATGACAGGTCCCTCACTTTACTATGGAGGGAACTGAGGCCCAGAGAAGTTCTATCATTTGCACAAGGCCAATAAGGAACAGGAAGAACTTGCACCCAAACTCTCTGATTCTAAATCTGCTAGGTATCTCATCTCCTCCCTGAATCTCTCAGGATGGGGTGACTTCTCCCTTCACCCTTTCCCCACCTCAGGCTAGCACTGGAGGAGGGTGGCAGAGGAGAGAAGGAAGCAACCCATGCCAGTGTGCTAGTAGTCATACGGACTGCTCTGCCTCTGCTAGGAACCCATCTACAGTAAAATGAAAAAGTTGAAGACCACTGAGTCCAGCGGAGTCTCTCTGCTCCCTCGTTCAGGCTGCCTGGGAGGGAGGGAGGGAGGGGCCTTGCTGATGTGAGCTCGGTCATCTGCCTACATCCAGGGCAGAGGCCTTGTCCAATGACCCTGGCAGGAGGACAGCTGGGGGGCCATGCTGCCTCACACTGATGTCTTCTCCTCTCGGGGTTCTGGCACAGCACCCAGGGAGGCTCCCTGCCAGCTGAGAATTTCAGAGAAGGTCCTGTATGTACGAACCGTGAGCCATGAAGCACCTATCGGGGTGGCTGGGATTTGTGATTCACCCAGGTGAGTACATAGCTGGGGCAGCATGAGCATGGTGGTGTTCACAGATGGGGTGTGTGAAAATTCTAGTTAAAATATATGAAGTGAAAGCCGGTGGGATTAGGGAGCACTGGGGTCTAGTGCCCGCCAGGCCTTCGAGCTGGGTGGAGAGTGAGGGGAGAGGAAGTGGGGGCACCTAGTGTAGACAGCCTTCTCCAGGAGTTAGAGAGACAGGCCGGGAGCTCCTTCCTCATTCACAAAGGCGGCTGAGCCTCCACTGGGGGCACCTTAGAGCAAGGGTCAGACCCCCGAAAACGTGAGAGAGAGACAAAACCAAGAGGACCACACACACGCTTACACACAAGCCATATATCTATGTAATCCTACCATCACATCATGGATGTTATTTGACTTCTGGAAGATCATCTCGTTATCTTCTTCAACTTCAATATATTTGTTTTCTATTTAAAAAACAACATTAAAGCAATCACCAGCATGAATAACATTCCTCCCCACGCTCCACTGAGGAGGTAACATGCTGATTACTCCGGAGGAGTAATTGGTCCTGAGCTGGAGGGTGAGGGGGCTGCTTTGGATGATGCCTGCTGGCTGGGACGTTCTTCAAGGCAGGGGAGGAAGCTGGAGTTCCCTGTCAACTCCCTCTTCTCCCCTCTTCCTCATCTCCCATCATTCAGGCAGGAGTCTTCTGCCCCTCTCTCCTCCTCCACCCCATCTCCCACGATGAGGGGGCCTTACTCCTCACCAAGGTCGAGCCCTCCACCTGTACAAATGATCCCATTCCATCCCATCTCCTCCAGTAGATGGTCCCCCCCTCATCCCCACCATAGCATTCGTTTTCAGCCTCTCATGTCTACTGGTTGTGCTCTTACTACCTACAGCATGTCCACACTGCCGTCATCTTCCCAAAAACTTCCATCGGATCTTCTAGTTCTTGGGATCTTAGGATCCATCTAGTCTTGCCCTCTCCCCATCTCCCTCTAACTCCTTGAGAAGGCTGTCTACACTAGGTGCCTCCACTTCCTCTCCTCTCACTCTCTTATTTTTCATTTGTCCTTAACTTTTTTCAGTCTGCCTCCTGACTTCATCATTCCACTCAAACTGCTCTTCATCACTGAATCGTTCCTCAGTCCTTATCCTCCCCGCCCTTTCTGCAGTCTGGCACATGTTTAACAAGCCCTTGGCCACCTGCCCCCTCCTCCCTTTCCAGTCCTCTCATACCTCACTCCCATACTCGCACTCTGCAATCCAAGGACAATGGCCTTCTGATGGTCCTTGAAGAAGAGGTCCCATCTTGGGACTGCAGGCATTTTGGGTGGACCATCTATTAAGCCTGGAATTCTCTCCCTCCTCACTTCCACCTCCTGGCTTCCCTGGCTCTTTTCAAGTCCCAGCTAAAATCCCTCCTTCCACAGGAAACCTTTCCAAATCTCCCTTGGTTTTAGTGGTGTCCCTCCACTGATTATAGCCAACTTATCCTGCCTCTAGCTTGTCTGTCCATTGTTGTTTGCATTTTGAGCTCCTCGACTGTCGTTTGCCTTTCTTTGCATCCCCAGTGGTTAGTGCTGTGCTTAGTAGATTCTTAATAAATATTGACTGACTGACTCACAAAGTCACTCCCTTAGTTTTGTCCTCATCACCTTTTGCCTTGGTTCTGGTGGACAGCTCAGGGTGGGAAAATTGGAATAGCCAGGGCAGAAGTCACACACCAAAGGGGTGACTGAATTTCTTTTGCTTTTTTTGTTGCTTTTTTTTGGAGGGGGAGGTAGGGCAATTGGGGTTAAGTGACTTGTCCAAGGTCACATGACTGGTAAGTGTTAAGTATCTAGGCCAGATTTGAACTCAGGTCCTCCTCACTCCAGGGCTGGTCCTCTATTCACTGGGCAACCTAGCCGCTCCCCTGAATTTCTGTCACTATGAACCCACAGAGCCTCCCAGTACTTTCAGTCTCAACATACAATGCACAAGCTTGACAGCCTCAAATCTGGGTTAGGAACTTGCAGAGCTCAGCCCAGGAGGGCAGGGAGCCAGACCCACATTACTCTGCAAGCACTGAATGTTGGGAGGCTCTGGGACTGAGCTATGAAAGCAAGAGGTGGACATAAGAGGAGAGAAGCTCAAGCCAGACATTCCCCCCAGGAGGTCACAGACTCCAGGACTGATTAAAGTCCAAAGTCAATCAGGAGGCTGGAAGAATGAACTAAGCCACAAAGGGCTATTAGGAGAGAAAGAAGGGAGAGGAGCAAGGAAGCAGAATTATCACTTTTTGCAGATGACATGATGGGTTATTTGGGGAACCTGAGAGAGTCAACTAAACAACTAATCAAGACCATGAACAGCTTCAGCAAAGGTGCAGGATATAAAATAAACCCACAGAAATTATCTGCATTTCTGTATATTACCAACAAAACTGATCAGGAAGACATAAAGAAATTCTATTTAAAATAACTGTCGGGGAGATCCCAAGCCCCAGTGTGGTGGAACAGGCAACACCAACACCAGAAGCCGCCGTATGCCTTAGCATAGGCAGGGGAACCCGCAGACTCCATCTGCAAGAATCACCACGTGCTGATGCATAGCCCAGGGCAAACAGGTGTCCTCCGCATGCTTCAGTGTATCCCTGGAGAAATGCAGGAAAATCCCACCTGGCCTCAGCACGTACCAGACACCACCACTGGGACCCAGCTCAGCACCAGAGAAGCTGCCAGACCCCTACAACCTTCAGTGGCACCAGTCACCTACCACCCCACCTCCTCGGAGTAGCAACAGACATAAGGGTCCCCCAGGGGCCTCAGGGCAACATCAGTGCCAAGCAAGGTCAACAGCTAGTGCCTTTAGCCACTGGCACAAGAAATCTGATACAGAGCCCCTCCCACCCCAGGTGCAGAGCTCAAATTGAAAAGAAAGGGGAAAAGCACCTGCCCCCAAAATAGAAGCAAAAACAACAACAAAAAAATAATAATTTGACCATAGAAAGTTATTATGGTGACAGAGAAGACCAAGACACAAACTCAGAAGAGGGCAACAATGTCAAAACACCTACGGGCAAAACCCCAAAGAAAGATGGGAAGTGGTCTCAAGCCCAGAAAGAACTCACAGAAGAGTTCAAAAAGGAGCTTAAAAATCATAGAAGAGAGGGAGATTAAAAATAGGAAAAGAAATGAGAACGATGCAAGAGAATTATGGGGGGAGAAAGAGTCAACAGCTTCAAAAACTACTTAAAAAGTAGAATTGGCCAAATGGAAAGGGAGGTACAAAAATCCACTGAAGAAAACAACTCCTGAAGGAATACAATTGGCCAGGGCAGCGAGGTGGTGCAGTGAGTAGGACGCCGGCCCTGAAGTCAGAAGAACCTGAGTTCAGATCCGGCCTCAGACACTTAACACACACACACACACACACACACACACACACACACACACACACAAACTAGCTGTGTGATCTTGGGCAACTTAACCCCAATTGCCCTCCAAAAAGCAAAAAAAAAAAAAGAATACAATTGGCCAATGTAAAAGAAAGTGCACAAGTTAATTGAGAAAAACAACACTTCAAAAGTTAGAATTAGGTGAGTGGAAGCTAATGACTCTATGAGACATCAAAATCAATCAAACAAATTCAGAAGAAAGAAAAAATGGAAGAAAATGTGAAATACCTCATAGGAAAAACAACTGATATGGAAAATAGATCCCAAAGAGACAATATCAGAATCATTGGGCTGGGGTGGCTAGGTGGCACAGTGAATAGAGCACTGATCCTGGAGAGATTCAAATCTGACCTCAGACACTTAACACTTACTAGCCATGTGACCTTGGGCAAGTCAATTAACCCCAATTGCCCTGCCTTTCCCCCTCCAAAAAGCAAAATAAAATCATTGGACTACCTGAAAGCCATAATAAAATTATCACAGAAAACTTCCCTGATGTCCTGGAACCAGAGGGCAAAATAGGCATTGAAAGAATATACCTATCACCTCAGAAAAGGTATCCCCAAATAAAAACTCCAAGGAACATTATAGCCAAATTTCAGGACTATTATGGCAAGGAAAAAATATCACAAGTGGCCAGAAAGAAACAATTCAAATATCAGGGAGTCACAATCAGGATTACACGGGATGCAGGTGCAACATTAAAAGGATCACAGGTCACAGAACATGATATTCCAGAAGATAAAGGAGCTAAGAATCACTTACCCAGCAAAATTATGCATAATACATCAAGGGGGGAATGGTTATTCAATGAAATAAAAGGATTTTAAGGTTTCACAAGGAGAAGACCAGAACTTAACCAAAAATTTGACCTCCAATATCAAGACCCAAGAGAAGTATAAACAGGTAAAAAAGGAAAAGAAAACATAAGGGGGGCAGTTAGATGACACAGTAAGAGCGCTGGCCCTGGAGTCAGTAGGACGCAGGATTGGTTCTGGCCTCAGATACTTAACACCCACGCAAAATAACTGCCTGTATAACCTTGGGCAAGTTACTTAACCCCAATTGTTTTGAAAGAAAGAAAGAAAGAAAGAAAGAAAGAAAGAAAGAAAGAAAGAA